>NW_007248061.1:337628-393367 GCF_000164805.1 Carlito syrichta
TCCAGTCTGGGCGACAGAGTGAGACTCCAACTCAAAAAAAAAAAAAAAAAATTATTCTTTCAATAAAAGGTAGCCATGTTTGAAAAGCTCAGGTCACTACCGTAACAATTAATTAGAAAGAGTTTCTCTTTGGTCATCTAATGTATGTTATTCAATAAAGCTAGCCCTATACAGACCCAACAATGCCAAATTACCTGCAGTGCAGTAATACTCAAGGTAAGCCAGTAGTGAATGGACTTAAAAACCTAAAACCATGTCACCTAGAATAGTGCCATGTATAAAGTTCTCTGGGATATAAATGAAAGAACATCTACGTTGAGTGGGTTGGATCAGGCAAAGCTAAAATAAGATTACTAACTGTAAAAAATAAGAGCTCTTGGGGCACATTTATTAGGAGAGGGCATTATAGGAAAAGGATGCGAAGAAGCAAAAATATGTAAGAGTAGAGGTCCTGAAGATAAAGTCATTCAGTTTGACTGTAACCAAGGATTTCTTCCAGAATGTGTCTAGACATTAAGGTGGATAAAAGGTAGACGAAGTCCAAGTTAAGGTCTTGTGTGCCATGCTAAGTAGTAGTAGCTGTCACACAAACAGAGGTAATCCATTGGAAACTTGAAGAAGGGAATTGAGAATAATGAAACTTGTTTTGGAAACATATGTTGTTACTTAAGTGGAAGTAAAGAAGATCAAGAATAGACAATAGCACTGAAGGATTGAAGAGTCATGAAAGCCATAGTAGAGAGATAAATGAGAAAATGTTTAATATAAGACGTTAATAGGATTTTGACAATGAATTGGATAAATAGAAATTGTCGAATTGGATTCGGGATCTCAGAGAGGTGAAGAACCAATTAATTTACATTTTAAAAATGTGGGCCCCTTGGGAATACTAAAGCAAAAATAGAAAAGCTTGTTGAAATTCAGGAAAATGTATTGAATTTAATTTTGCAGTTGGAAAGTTGAGGGTGAACCTAGTAGATACTTTTTCCAGGCCGGCTTGATGACCTTGGCTATGCCTCTTGGACTGTGTGAGCTTCGTTTCTGTCTCTGTAAAAATGGGATTCACCATATCTGGTTTATGAAATTAAAATAATATCATTAAAAAATCTTGAACAATACCTTAAACATGGTATCTGCTCAATACATTTATGAATAACACACCATACATAAGCATAAATGCGTACATATGTAAACACATATGTACATATATATGCACAATTTTGCTCAAAAAAGAGGTATACTGGAGAATAAGGAATCAATTACAATTCATCTTTGAGAATGAATGAACTATATGAGCATGGATGTAGAGCAGGGGTCCTCAAACTACGGCCCGCGGGCCACATGCGGCCCGCCGAGGACATTTATCCGGCCCGCCGGGTGTTTTTGCCGCCTTAACTTGTTACGACTAGCAGTGACAAATATGGAAGCGGACATTGACCATCTCATTAGCCAACAGCAGGCCCATAGTTCCCACTGAAATACTGGTAAGTTTGTTGATTTAACTTTACTTGTTCTTCATTTTAAATATTGTATTTGTTCCCGTTTTGTTTTTTCACTTCAAAATAAGATATGTGCAGTGTGCATAGGAATTTGTTCATAGTTTTTTTTAAAACTATAGTCCGCCCCTCCAACGGTATGAGGGACAGTGAACTGGCCCCCTGTTTTAAAAGTTTGAGGACCCCTGATGTAGAGTGAGAAAAGAAGATGACTGAGGAGATAATCTGGTTGTATCAACTAAGGAAGGGAAATTTTTGTGGAAAGTTGAGGACAAAACTGTCAGGAATGTAGGAGAACTGAGAGAGATATCTTACTGGAAGCCAAGTGAGGAGGAAATTTTCCAAATAGGAATGGGCAACATTAGACAGTAGATGCCACAGGTAGCCTAGTGCCGCTTGGACTAAGGAAATCCCTAGCTGTTGTTAATTAGGAGGGCTTTGATGATCAGAAGAATTTTAGCAAAATGGTGAGAGAAGCCATGTTACAGTGAATTCAAGATTGGAAGTGAGAGAAAGGGGGCGATGCATTTACATGGATTTTTTTTTTCTTTTTATGAAATTTGACAAAAAGTGGTAGTTTCCCAGAACCCTGACTGGTCTATTCAGCTGTTGAATGACATTTCCATTTGGATGGTAATAGATATCACAAGTTGAATGTGTCTACACTGGACTGCTGACCGTCACCACCCCTCCTCCTCACCTGTTTGACCTGCTGTCTTCCCCATTTCAGGTCCTAGCGAGCCTAGTGGCTCAGGCCGAAAACTCTGACATTCCACATCCCAGGTCCATCCCCAGGAAATCTTCCACTTTCTGAATTCTGTCACCATTGCTACTCCCAGTCACCACACTGATCTCCAGTCACTATTGTTTCTCTCCTGAATGAGTCCGGTTTAGTCTCCTAATAGGTTTCCCTTAGTTCATCCTTGTCCATCTATCTAGCATACAACAATTGAGTGATTATCACTGCTTTAAACCATTAGTCACGTCGGATCATTCCACTGCTCAAAACTCCGTAAACCCTCTTTTCCTGAGAATAAAAATCAGAAGTCTTACAATGACCCTGAGTCCCTAAAATGGTCTATGTCCCATGAGCTCTCTGACTTCACCTCTTCCTGTTTTCCCCTCTTTTCATTTCATTCCAGCCACACTGGCATTTTATCCTCCACAAACTTGCCAGGCAGACTTCTTCTGCAGCTTCTTTGAACTGTCTTCTCTGCGTCGAAGTTTCTTCTCCCAAACATCCATAGGGCTCTTTTTCACTACATCTTTAAAGGTCATCTTGTTAATGACACCCATTCTGACCAGCTTGTTTAAAATGGCTGCCCTGTTTTTGGTTTTTACTCTCTTCTGGTTTTCTACTCTCTTCTGACCCCTACTCTGTGACATCTCTTCGAATATACCATTTGGTTTACCTACTGATTTTGTTTATTTTATGTCTTCAATGAGAAAACTGGAAGCTATATGAAGGCAGGAGTTAGCTTAGTTTGTTTTATTTATCGGCATATTCTCAGTGCCTAAAACAGTGCTTGACTTTTTTTTATCTGTTGGTAGAAGGAAAAGCAGTTTGAGGAAGAGGCAGTCTTAGAAAAAACAGCTGAGAGAGCTCTAGTGCAGAAGGAGAGACTGAAGGTCATGTAGAAATGTGAGGCAATTGTTTTCATATCCCAGAAGAGGCAGGCAGGGGTGGTATCAAGATCATGAATGCACAAGCTTTGGGCGAAGTAGAGACCTTTCTTTCCCTGAGACCAGACAGAAAGAATGAAGGATGTCTGAAGATGATATTTGCGGTGGAGGAGAAATAGATTACATTAGTTGATGTCTAACAAATTCAATTTTCTTGGTTGGAAATCCAGTTTATCTGTCAAAATATGTCTGGAATAGCTAGGGAGGGGGTGGTGTAAGGTTGAGGTAGATGACAGAGGACAGGCAATGAGAGAGCCAAGAGGATCTGACCTATCTCTTGTTCAGGAAATTTGGCACTGAAAGTCCCTTAAAGACATTCCAGGTTTCCCTGAAGGACCCAGCCTGGTTTAAAAAAAAAAAATTATATATATGGATAATATGTGGCTATGCTTGGTTGCACTTGCGTTATTGATGTGGCAAAGAGCCATCCTAAAACCTGTCTGCCTGCCCCAAAGTTGTATTTTCTCTCATAATATTATTTCTGGTTTGTCCTCTCAGGAGCTTTTCAACCTAATTTCAATGATTTCTTGTATTGACTTTGCTTGACTCATAGCCTATCTTAACATCCACTGTCTCTTTTTTGTGCAGAATGCTAGTCATTACTTTATGAACCACAACGGATATTCTAAATGCATTCTTTTTCTGCTTCTCTGTCCCCTAGAATGTGATGCCTCTCTCGGCGGGATTATTCAAGAGTGAGCACAAAAACCCTGTGCCACAGTGTCCCCCGCGCCTCCACGTGCAGTTCCTGTCACATGTCCTATGGAGCAGAATGCCCAACCAGTTTTTGAAGGTCGATGTCTCTCGAATAAGTGAACGCCAAGGCTGGCTGGTGCAGTGTTTGGATCCTCTGCAGTTCATGTCTCTTCATATCCCTGAGGAAAACAGGTCAGCCATGTGCACCCTGAACTGTCTATTTGGAATGGAATTAGACTATCAGATTCTGATGCTTGCAATTAGACTGCTGCCCATGGCTTCTGGGGTGGTGCTAGAGAAACAAAGTGAGATCTCTGAGAAGATCTCATTTCTTTTGGCAATGGAGTCATTATTCTGCATATTCCAAGTTTAAATCTACTTCTCAACCCACTTTGTTACTGAAAAAGTGATAATACAGCAGTTGAAGATGCCACATGATAGTGTGTGGTTTCTTCTCATTTTTGTTTTACTTAGAATGATAACAGCAGATAAAAATTCTGATTTGCAACTGCAGTCTGACTTACGACTTAGCAGAGCACGAAAATTGTGAGGTACTATGGAAGAATCACTTAGTTCAACCCTTCCTTTTATAGATGTGAAAAATCAAGACTAAGAGAAATGAATGAAAGAATATATTAAAAGATTGCAAATGCCTTGGAAACAAGCTTATATGCATTCTACACAGTAATAGTAATAACAAAGTATAGTAAATACTCAAAGGTATCTTTGTTTATGATTTTCACTTTTTCCATGTGATAAGCAATTAAATTGCAGGGATTTGTTTTAAGCAGTCTTATAAATAAGGAACTAGGTTTCTACATTTTGGACCAAAATTTTCCTCCCAAAATACCATAAAAATGTTCAGTCATAAACTGAGGGAAAATATGTGAAAGCAATGCAAAGATAAACATATTTATATGTTTCTTTTAAGTCTTTAATCTTAAAATGATTGTAGGAGTTATGTCCATTTTTATGCCTTCAGATATGGTTGGCATTTTTATTTGATTTTAGTACCTTTAACATTTAACCTATGCTTTGGAAAAGAGTTTGTCATTCCTCAGAAAGTTAAATTATAGCATTGCCATGTGGTTTAGCAATTGTGTTCCTCAGATATATCTAAAAGAAATGAAGACATGTCCACACGAAAACGTGTATAAAAATGTTCATAGAGGCATTATTCACAATGGTCAAAGACCGGGAACATCCCAGATGTTCACCAATTGATTAATCAATAAATAAAATGTGATATATCTATACAATATTATTTGGCAATAAAAAGGAATGAAGTACTGATACACGCTACAAAATGGAAGAACCTTCAAAACATTATAGTAAGTGAAAGAAGCCAGTCACAGAAGATCACATTTTTCAAGATTCCATTTACATGAAAAGTTCATAATAGACAAATCTTAGACAGAAATTAGATTAGTAGTTACCTTGGTCTGGGGGTAGAACCGAAGCGTGACTGCAGATAGGTACTAAGTTTCTTTTCAGAGTGCTGAGAGTGTTCTAAACTTCGTTTACAGTTATGGTTGCACAACTTTGTTAATATACAAAGACAATCAAATTATATATTTTAATAGATAAATCGTATGGTATGTAAATTACATCTCGATGCAAATTTTTTTAAAAAGGAAATTCAAAAAAATTAATCTGGCCAAGTAAATTATTTTCATGCATTAAATATTTTTGCATGAAATAATTGGCAAGATGTCTTTAAATATTTAATCTTGAAATAATTAGGTTTGATTTTAATTTCATACTTATTTTTTGTGAGAAAAATTTTATTGAAATTTTACATCTGATGATTTTTTAAAAATACTGAATAATCAAAAGAAACATAACATTTGGGAAGGAATTTTTATTTATGAGCGAAAGTGTTCTCTCTCTACTAAGAGAATTTTAACATTATAATTTAACATTTGGCATGTTGGCTGTGCGCAGTGGCTCAAGCCCATAATCTGAACACTTTGAGAAACCAAGGCGAGAGGATTGCTTGAGCCCAGGAGTTGAAGAGCAGCCTAGGCAACATGTGAGGGGAAACACAAAATAAACTGGACTTTATTTATTTAAAAATTGTGTCTTTGTTCTTACATGTTTATACTTCAGTCACCTTCAAAGTACTCTTCATTTAATGCAATACACTTCATGAGATGTTTTTCCACTGCTCAAAATAGTTTTTGAACTCATCAGTTTGGATGCCTTTTAGTGATTCTGCCATTTTTTGTTTCACTTCTTCCATGTCGGCAAAATATTTCCCTTTGAGGACTTTTTTCACTGGGGGAAAAAATAAGTTCCTTGGGAGCAGGATCTGGTGAACAGTGTGGGTGGGGAAGGGGGTTCATGCTATTTTGGTCAAAAACTGCTAAATGACTCAGCATGGTATGGATAGATGCATTTCCTGGTAGAAGAACCAGTCACTTGTTTGCCATAACTTGGGGTGTTTACTTTGTATGTTGTGATGCAAGCGTCTCAAAATTTGCAGATAAAAATTTTGATTGATATCAACCAAACTCCATGAGTTCTACAAGGGGCCTGTCCTCCAAAAGATATTCCTGTTTTTTTTGGTAGGGAGCTCCCCCTCTTGGTGAGACCTCATCTCTACTAAAAAAAAAAATGTTTCTTCCTCCACTTCCTGAGTAGCTGGGCATGGTAATGCCTGCCATGGTCCCAGCTACTCAGAAGGTGGAGGCTGAAACATCACCTGGGCCCAGGAAGTCGAGGCTGTGGTAAACTGTGATTATGCCACTGTACAGCAGTTTGGGCAACAGGGTGAGACCCAGATTTTAAAAAAAATTAAAAATTGGCATGCCGTAATCAGAAACCCAACGTAAGTATCCATCTTGATAATATAAATTATAAAATTTATGTTAATTGCCTACGATACATTTATATGTAACTGAGTGGATAATTTAAACTCTCACTAAAGTTCATAAAAGGCTTGAGGCAGTTTTCCAAAATATATGAACATGAGTGTATAAAAGAGTATAGTTGAAATCAAATTGTAGAAAAGATTAAGTTAGAAAAATAATAAAACTGGGGCTAAGGCTGATACATAGTCAAGTTAGGGCCCACATTGGTTTCATGCTTTCTAGTAGCCAAAGAAAAATATGATGAGTTTCAAAATCCAGATTCCAAAAGGGAAGTATTAACTATTGGCCGAGAAGAACCTGATGCCCAATGACGTGTCAAGTCATTAATATTTTTTTTTTTTTGAGTTGGAGTCTCACTCTGTTGCCCAGGCTAGAGTGTGGCACACTCACAGCCACCCCAGCGTCAACCTGCTGGGCACTGGTGCTCCTTCTGCCTCAGCCTTCCAAGTAGCCATCATTACTATTTTAAAGTTTGCAATGGTAGTATATGATATCAGTACATACTTTGCACCTATCACAGTTTATAATTTAATTTACTCTATTTTGGAATTGGGGATAGTTTCCCTCCTCAACTGGATAGTAAGCTCTCTGAGAGTTTCTTTGTGGTTATAGCAGATGTTATGTCTACTTACAGTTTATTGACCAAAACATGCCAAGTGCTCAAGTCCAAAATAAGTAGGACAGGTAAGATTACTCCATCTGCAGGAAAGAAGGAAGGTGGTTGAGGACAATAATGCAATCTATAGCAATGCTAGAAAGGTACCAGCTGATACCTTTGGTATTGCCCTTGAATAAAATAATGAGTTGTTTCTTTTGCTATCTTTGAGTTCAAGCCATAGTTCATTATAACATGAGTAATTCTACGAAGGGTTGGTGTGAGAAGACAAACTAATTTAGTGTAAGCGAATACCTTGATTTCCCTTGACCTGAGTGTAAAAGTTGTAAGAGAGAAACATATAGATGGCATCACCTCCCTTGGACTTCTTTCCTCATTCATGATTTAGTTCCCACTGTATTTCTGTCACTGACTATAAAATGGCAAAAAAAAACAGACATGACCTTCCCTTCAAGGGTTTCATGCTGTAGTAGCATGAAACCCTTGAAGGGTTTTATTTTAAAGAAAAGAACATGGTGTCATGATGTGAGGGGAATGAATGGTTTGGACAGTGCAGTAACAATGCAGACCATTGTGTTCTTATGTGTTACTTCTAGCAACGAACATCTTTAGAGAAATTTGACAGTAGACTAGCTTGTTTGAGTACGGACATTCTGTGTTGCTACGATGAACAGATCTATGTATATACTGACCATCAGCCAGGCTGATGGGTAGGATTATAATTTTCTTGGGAAATGAAGAACTCAGCTAAGACAAGGGAGTCATTGCCCACTACACTATATGGGTTAATGGGGGAAACTTGCGTGATTATTCCTTTCCAAGAACTGAGTATTAGCGTCTGAGCCCAGCAGTTGTGTGGGTTCCTGGAAGCTTCATGCCACCTGAGAGTAATTATTTGCTTTTCGTTTGTAATACATGAAGCTTCTGATTCTAAGAGTTGAGAGGTAAGACTAGAACTGCTCTGCATCATCAAGGCACGGTGGTTTTTAATAGAATGCCTGTGACTTGGAAAGCAATTATAGGGTAGATGGGCATGGATAGGATGGTGGCATACCTAAGTTCGATGACAAAGCTCAGCACCTACTGTGTGCTAGGTACTCTTTTAGGCACTGTTTTCATCCTTGCTGTCATGAATGGAAGTACTAAGTCTCACTAAGGGCACCTTTCTAGATGGATGAATGAGCTTGGATTATAACTATATCAACGTTCTTTTAATGCTGCAGTGTCACCTGTGAACAATCTGTATAATTTAGAAAACATCAGTGCACCCAAGAGAACTATGTGCTTTAAAGGGAATGTCTTGACTTTAGGCATAGTCTGGCCGTATGTTTTAGGTTTTGTGCATGGAAAGAGTGTGATATGTGGTAGAAGCAAAATGACCTGAGTTAAGAGCCCAGTGTAAACTCTGACTCTACTAGAAATTTCTGGTGCTCTTTATTTCGCTAAGTAGAAAATATCATTAACAGTGTTTGTTTCATGAGTTGTGAATACCTGGGTACAAGCTAGGGCAGCTCTGGCAGGAGATGTTTGGGTCTGTGAGGAATGCACAAGAGGGAGAATTGTGTCAGAGGAATCAGTGCTCTGTTCACCTACTTCTGACGAGTTGAGCTATTAATAGTACCGTAATCCTAGGGCAGAAACAAGGGCAGCCTAGCCTAAGCAAAGGTTTCTGGCTTCTTGAACCAGATTAGGCAGTTGAAAAAGGAGATTAGACATTTTCCAAAGAGTTCTCAAATTCTGAAAGGAGGGAAATCCCAGGTATCAAAAAGAGGTGCCCAGAGCCTTGGTACAGTAGAGGACCAAGGAGATCCTAAGTGAATGTCAAATTCTCTGTAGAAGAAAACTTGGCAAACATCTACAAGTGATGTTTAAAAAAACTATGCAACCATTAAACACATCAAAGAACATTAAAAGAAAAAGATGCAGGTTGGGCATACCAAATCCCAAAATCCCAAATCTGAAATGCTCTAAAATCAGAAACCTTTTGAGTGCTGACATGACCTTCAAAGTGAGTCCTGCCCATTGAAGCATTTTGTATTTATTTTCTGATTTGACATGCTCGACCAATAAATATAATGCAAATATCCCAAAATCTGAAAAAATCTAAAATCCAAAACTCTTGTGGTCCCAAGCATTTCGGATGAGGGATGTTCAACCTGCAGTGTCAGGTCCCCTAACTGAAATTTACAATGTATACAAATTTCTCCTCTGGTTCAGAGTTTTAAAAATTATCCATTTCCAGTGTTGTTCCTCCTGTCCTTCTCCCTTCTACAGATCTGTTGACATCTTAGAGTTGACAGAGCAGGAGGAATTGCTGAAATTTCACTATCACACTCTCCGCCTCTACTCGGCCGTCTGTGCTCTTGGGAACCACCGGGTAGCCCATGCCCTGTGCAGCCATGTGGATGAACCTCAGCTCCTCTATGCCATTGAGAACAAGTACATGCCTGGTTTGCTGCGCACCGGCTACTACGACCTGCTGATTGACATCCACCTGAGTTCCTATGCCACTGCCAGACTCATGATGAACAATGAGTTCATTGTACCCATGACAGAGGAGACAAAGAGCATCACCCTTTTCCCTGATGAGAACAAGAAGCATGGCCTCCCGGGGATTGGCCTCAGCACTTCCCTCAGGCCACGGATGCAGTTTTCCTCCCCCAGTTTTGTGAGCATTAGTAATGAGTGCTACCAGTACAGTCCAGAGTTCCCACTGGACATCCTCAAGGCCAAAACTATACAGATGCTGACAGAAGCTGTGAAAGAAGGCAGTCTTCATGCCCGGGACCCAGTTGGGGGGACCACTGAATTCCTCTTCGTACCTCTCATCAAACTTTTCTATACCCTGCTGATCATGGGCATCTTTCACAATGAGGACTTGAAGCACATCTTGCAGTTGATTGAGCCCAGTGTATTTAAAGAAGCTGCCACTCCGGAGGAGGAGAGTGACCCTCTGGAGAAAGAGCTTAGTGTGGAAGACCCGAAGCTGGAAGGAGCTGTTGAGGAAGAAGCCAAAGGGGGTCAAAGGCCCAAGGAAGGCCTGCTCCAAATGAAACTGCCAGAGCCAGTTAAACTGCAGGTAACCAGAAAAAGTGACTTGAGTGAGTTTCAGATTTGCTAAGTATGAATACATTGAAATTTGCCTTTGTCTCGTTATGTGTGTGTGTGCATGGGTATATTTGCTTGTGGTTCTGTATAGTGGTAGTTCTTCATAAAAATAACCAGCCTTCTATTCTTCTGCTTCCTATTTATTAGCAGTTTCCTTTTATCTCTCTTCCTGCTCCTAAAGATGCATTTCTCCTTCATTATGTTGGAATGCCTGAAATATAAGGCAGCAAATACCCCTTTCTAGCCGCACCTCCACTTTTGCCAACCTGGGAATGCTTGTTCACCAGTAGATGTGCCCATTCTCATGTAGATTTTTCCCCCTTAGTTTGTTTCTAAGGCATTAAAGACATTACCTGCCTTTTGGTCATTAAGACATCTGCAGGATTCTTCCTTAATGCCCCTTCTGTTTATTAGAGTCAAACTGATATTAGCATCATTGACTGTCTTTTTGCTCTTCAATCCTTCATTGACTGAAGTCTTTCTCTGGGCCATGCACTTGGTGCTGGGAGAAGGAAACACATGTGAGCCCTGCCTTCCAGACGCTCACAGTCTCTGGGGAAATACACACTCATTTATGCATTTCTTTTAAAGTATCTTATTGCTAATTGCACTAAATGCACAGAAAAAAATAATGGATTATTAGAAGAAAAAATTTAAACTGGATTCCTGTTAGAAAGGTAAGGAACAGCCCCTTGGAGACTTTTCAGCTGAGGTCAGATTGAAGAGCTGAGCTCAGTAGGTGCAAAGAAGAGGGAGGGAGGCTTGGTGTTCCAGGAGCTGTCCACACCAAACAAATAGCCTGGCAAAGATTCTGAGGCAGGAAAAAGCCAGTGTTGCTACTGAGAGGAAAACATATGTGGTGAAAGAGAGCAGGTCCAGCATCTGGCTAGTCAGGAACTGTCATGCTGGTCCAGACTCTCGGGGTCTGTGCTCAGACCAGGGTAGGCCAAAGGAGATGGAGAAAGAGGCATGGACACTGGGGCTACTTCAGAGCCAACACTGAAATGATTATATCATGGATGGTGACATATAGGATTTTAAAGTCCTCTTACATTCTGCCCTGTATTTATATCACAATTAGTATTGAGCATATGTGCATCTGTTTCAAAACTTGACAGAGCATTCTCTTTCACGCATGTTTTACCAGTACACTGTCTCAGGTAAAAATCCTTTTGACTTTCAGTAAGAGAATAACCAACTAACCATTTGATGAATAAGCAAGCATTCACTGCTTAATTTTCAAACTTAAGTTTGAAGTTTTGGAACTGCTGCAGTAGCTCAGTGATGTCATCGGGGACCCAGATCTTAGTATCTTTCTTCCTTGGTATCCTCAGCCTGTGGTTTTCTCCCTCAGTTGTGTCACCTTGTTTTTCCTCCAGTGATCATGTCATAACCCAGTTATGCTCATTTTGAAAGATGGACATTCTAGTCTGTTATTAATGATGAAAAATCTTTCCTAGAAGACTCTTAGCAAACCTCTCCTTATATATATCATTAACCATAGCACCTGTGGCCTGAAAGAAAGGCCAGGAGAGTAGGTGTTCACTGAAGGGACATATATTTTCCATTTTGACTTAGACAAATTATGTTTTATCTCCTGGGATGGAGCTCTTTGCTGCCTACACAAAATGAGGATTTCGTTTCTAAGGAGGAAGAATAGGCAACCAGGCACATTGACCACTAATTATGATTTGCTATACATTAACTAATAAGAATTCAGATATTAAATTTGGTGACTTTTTAATCCTTTCCTCAGATGTGCCTGCTGCTTCAATACCTCTGTGACTGCCAGGTCCGGCACCGGATAGAAGCCATTGTAGCCTTTTCAGATGACTTTGTCGCTAAGCTCCAAGACAATCAACGCTTCCGATATAATGAAGTCATGCAAGCCTTAAACATGTCAGCGGCACTCACAGCCAGGAAAACAAAGGAATTTAGATCACCACCTCAAGAACAGGTACAAGCAAGAATGAAATGAAAATTCTTCCATTTTATTTTGGTTTTTAGTTCATTCAGGATCTGCACATTGCAAAATTATATCCTAAGTTGCAAGTGTTTTTTATTTCTTCCTATTCTGTTTAAATTAGTCAGATTAATTTAGTTGGTATTCTTAGTTTCACCAAAAACATCCATTTGGTTAGTTTAAACAAAAGAGGTACTTATAAAAAGATATCAAGTATATCACAGAATCCTTGAGAAAATTAGGATGCCAGTCTGAAGTTTTGCAAATAGGCACAAGATTCAACTAAAGATGGGTCTTTATCACCCCTTGATATCTAGGGCTTAATTCTAGAAGCTTTCTATTTGGGTTGCCTATAAAATATCAAATGTTTCTGCCACCTCGCTTGCCGGAAGATTGATCACCCTGTTTGTGGTTCTTCCTCTCATTGTTCGCCTACAAATCTGGATCTTCTTAAGATATAGCAGAACCAAGGTGACAGCCCTGAATCTGAGAATGACCTAGTTTGGGGATGTGAATTTTCTGGAATCTACCTTGTGGTGGGACTCAGAGTGTGGGGAATTACCAAGATATAACGGTGATGGTTAAAATGATGTCGCTCAGAGATGTCTTTTTTGATATAGTTCCCTTACTTATCCTCAGTGTATCCTAGTTAGCTCAGAATGTGTTTAGGGGTTAATTACAGAATTTATTCTCTCACCAGAATGTAATTTATTTGAGGGAAGAGACATGGAATATTTTTTTTATTGCTATAAACAGCATTTATTGAGCAGAGAACAAGTCCAGCCTCTTCCAGATTAACTCGGTCTGTTAAACTACTGTCGGGAGACTTCTGCTTCTGGATAGATGGAGTACATGTGCTTTTCCCTATTCTTCCTTCTAAGTACAACTAAAACCCTGGACATTACATATAAGACAACATAAGAAGACTCTGAAAGAGAGAAGAGAGAGGTTGGCTACGGAACTTGAGACCCAAGGAACGACATGGTGGTGAGTTCCCTGGGTTTTCTTTTTGCCTCATCTATCCCAGATTTGGAGCCAAAGAAGCCAGCAACTGGGAAACACCAACAAGCATAGACAAGAAAAGCCGCAACAAAACCTGCTCTTTCTGGCCAAAGAATCAGGAAAGGGGCTGCTTAGTAAGAACAGAAATTTTTTAGATCATAGCTCCACTACACTAGCCAAAACCCCAGAAATATGTGCCCTACTCTCACTCAGCACAGGTTAGCTGGGAAATCATGACTTATACCCTCACCAGGCTATGTCTCCTCCCAGTGGAGGAGAGCACTGGGCCTTTTGTCCGACTGAATGATAACAGGCGTATCCCTTACAAAGTGTCGATAGAATCCATGGAAAGAAAAGTAACAAGGCACTCGTACGCTTTCCAGAAAGGGTGGTATCACTGCAGGTTTAGTGGGGAACCCACAACTCCTCCCCCTGTCCAGCAGTAACAAGGTCACCTTCTTCCTCCGAGTGTCCAAGGAGGCTGAGTGGGGAAATGAACTTTCCCTCCCACCTGGCCATAGTGAGGTACCTTAAGCCTTCTCCTGATGGATGGTTCCAGAGGAAGCCAGCTAAAACAGAGGTTTAACTAAGATTAGAGCTCGTAATACAAGACTCAAAATATACAGATTTCAATCTGAATTAAAAATCACTTATACCAAGAACCAGGAAACACTAGAATGAAAAAAGATAATCAGCAAACATCAACACTGAGATGACAGCGATATTAAAATTATCTGACAAAGCTTTGAAAGCAACCATCATAACATGCTTCAAAGTGGAGAAAAAAATAGAAAGCCTCATCACAGAAATGAAAGAGATAAAGAAGAACCAAATGGAAATTGTAAATCTGAAAAATGCAGTGACTGAAATTTTAAAATCTCAGTGAATGGACTAAATAGCAGAATGGAGGGGGCAGAGGAAAGAAGCAGTGAACTGAAGAGAGAACAATAAAAACTACCCCAGTTGAAGAAGAGAGAAAAAATAGACTGAAAAAAATAAGCAGAACTTCGAGGACGAGTGTGAATATAAACAAAGACCTCACGTTTGTGACACTGGACTCAGAGGATAGACCAAAGAGGGAAACCTAAAGAAATAATTGCTGAAAACTTCAAATTCAGCAAAAGATATGAAGCTAGAGATTCAAAAAGGTGAGTAAGTCCTGCAAAGGATTAACCCAAAGAAATCTATACCAAGAAGCATCATAGTCAAATTTCTGAAAATTAAAGACAAAGTCTTAAAAGAAATGATACTTTGCCTACAAAGGGAAAAAATCACTGAGGATCAGTAGATTTCTTATCAGAAAGCATGGAGAGGCCAGAAGAAAGTGGTACAAATTTTTCATGTGCTAAAAGAAAAGGACTGTCAACCTAGACTTCCATATGCCATGAAAATATCCTGAAGGGGAGTGTAAGACATTTTTAAATGACAGGAAATTATGAGAGTTTGATTGCTGCAGATCTACCCTAAAAGAATGTTGAAAAAAGTCTTTTAAACAGAAAGAAAATGACAAAAGAAGGAAATTTAGAAAATTGGGAAGGAAGAAAGAACAACGGAAAGTGTTAAAATATGGGTAAATACAATGCACTTTTCTTCTCCTCTGGAGTTTTCTAAATTATATTTGATGGCTGAAGCAAAAATTATAAAACTGTCTGATATGGTTCTGAGTGTATGTATAAGGAATATTTAAGACAATTATATTATAAATAGAAGACAATAAAGAGATGTACAGGGAAATAAAGTTTTTACATTTCACTCAAACTGTTAAAATGTTGATACCGGTAGACTATTTAAATTATGTATATATAAAGTTATATCCAGAGTAACCACCAAGAACACTATGCAAAGAGATAGACTGAGAAATACCATGGATAAGTCAAAATGGGATTCTAAAAATTGTTCAAGTAACCCTCAGTATCAGGCAAAATACATCAAATAGAACAAACAAAATGACAAGTAAAATGTGACAGACTTAATTCAGAGAATATGAATAATTACATGAATGTAAATAATGTAATATACAATTATAAGATAGAAATCGGTAGGGTGAATTTTAAAAACTCAATTCATCTATATGCTGCCTATGAGAAACTTACTTCAAATATAATGATACGCATAGGTTGAAAAGGAAAGGTTGAAGAAAGAAGTAGGAAAAAAATAATCCAAAGAAAGTAGGAGTGACTATATCACACAAAATTGACTTCAGAGCAGACAATTGTCAAGGAGACAGAAACAGTACATAATGGTAAAGGGTCACTTCACAATGAAGACAAATGTATACCCATTGAACAATAGAGCAACAAGATATGTGAAGCCCAAAATAATAGAACTGAAGGGAGAAATAGACAAATCCATAAATTTCATTGGTGATTGCAATACTCCTCTCTCAATAATTGATAGGATAACTAAACACTTAAATCAGCTAGACTACAGGAAAACTCAACACAATCAACAACCAGTAGGATCTACTGACATATAAAATACTCCACCCAACAACAGAATCCACACTCATCAAGTATCTGTGAAACATTTGCAAAGATGGATCAGATTCTGAGACATAAAATAACCTCAACAATTTTTTAAAAAGTGAAATCATGCAGATTTTTTTGACCACATTGAAATTAAATTAGAAATCAGTAACAGAAGATAAGTAGATCTCCAAACTCTTAGACACCAAGCAAAGAGTCTGAAGTTTGAGGAGTCTGACACACTAAATAGTCTGAGGTTTGAGGAGTCTCAAGGGAAATTAAAAAGTCCATTAAACCAAAAGCAATTGAACATTTCACATATATAAATTTGTGCTATAGCTAAAGCAGTACTGACTGGGAAATTTATAATGCTAAATGCTTACATTTAAAAAAAAAAAGGAAAACACTAAAATTAATCATATAAGCTGCCACCTCAAGAATTTAGTATACAAAGAGTAAAATAAACTCAGCAGTCAGAAAGAACTCCCTCACATAAATAAGAGCAGAAATCAATGAAACCAAAACAGGCCAATGTTTTTACAAAACAGTGAATCCAAAGCTGGTTAGCTGGTTATTTTAAAAAGATAAATAAAATAAGGCCGGGCTTGGTGGCTCAGCCTGTAATCCCACGCCTTTGGGAGGCTGAGGTGAGTGGATTGCCTGAGCCCGCGGGTTTGAGACCCGCCTGGGCAGGCGAGACCTCATCTCTACAGTAAAATCAAAAAATTAGCCGGGCGTGTTAGCGCGCGCCTGTAATTCCGGCTACTCGGAAGGCTAAGGCGGAAGGATCGCCAGAGCCCGGCAGGTTGAGCCTGCGGTGGCTGGGAGCGGCCACTGCACTCCAGTCTGGGCGACAGAGTGAGACTCCAACTCAAAAAAATAAATAAATAAATAAAATAAAATAGATAAACTTCTAAAAAGACTGACAAAAAGAGAGATGACAAAATTACTCATATCAGGA
Source organism: Carlito syrichta (assembly GCF_000164805.1). Taxonomy (NCBI): domain Eukaryota; kingdom Metazoa; phylum Chordata; class Mammalia; order Primates; family Tarsiidae; genus Carlito; species Carlito syrichta. The sequence goes on from NW_007248061.1 coordinate 354,492, forward strand.
ATGAAATGAGACATTACTACAGATCCTGGTGACATCAAAGGAATGATATTGGATTTTTGTTCTCACCACACTTACACATGTGCGCGCGCGCGCACACACACACACACACACACAGATAAGTAGGTGAGGTAATGAATATGTTAATTATCTTAATCTTTCCACAATGTATACATATATCAAAGCATCACATGGTACACCATACATAAATACATACAATTAATATTGTCAATTAAATAAATATCCTTTTAAAAAGGATTATATGGGAATACAAACATACATACTATATGATTCTATTTTTATAACATTCTTGAAATTACAAAAACAGAGATGGAAACATTAGAGACAGACAGGAAGGACAGGGTCACACGGATTTTTCAGGTCAACCTGGGCTTTGAGACTATCAGCTCAATGGGTCAGCCAACCAAGCCCCAGAGAGGGTCAACTTGATGGGCTGGCAAGCCTCGCCCTCCTCAGGAGTGCTGGCTCTAATGGGCTGGTAGGCCAAGCCAAGCCCTGAAAATGTTGCAGCTCCCAAAAATGTCTCAACTTCAGAGTCCTGCCTTCTGCTACAGCTCTCCCAGTTCAGCTGGCTCTGTGGACTGGTAAGCCAGCCTCCGGGATGCACAGCTCTTCAGGTCAGGGTTCTTGTCTCGTGCTCAGGAGGAATGAGGGACAGATGGCCGGAAAACTGAGACAGCAGGATTTATTGAGAGGACAGAAAAGCACCCACAGTGGGAGGAGAACCGAGGAGTGTGCTAGTTTGGGGCTGGACCCTGGTGCTTATGTAACCCTAAGACCTAGCCCATTGGCTAGCACTAGCTGGGAGCTGATGGGTCAGCACTAGCTTTGCTGGTTGGTCAGTACTAAGGACCAATCAGCAGGTGGTAGGCCACAAGGCAATGAGCTGATTGGTTGTTTTTCCATTCCAGCAATGAGTACTTAAGCTCTAGCTTGATAGGCTCTTAGGGAGCTTATTTACCAATGGGAGTGTATAAGCTGGAGAGGCCTGCTGGAAGTTCGCTACCTTGTTACAGGGGACCCACCCTGTCTGTCTGCCTAGCTTTTCTCTAGCTATCTCCTCTCTCAAGGGGGTGTAATCATAAAAGGGTAACAGAGGGATTCTCTGAGGCAAAGGAATTGTTCTATATGTTGACTGCTTCGTTGTTGCTATCCTGATTGTGATATTACAACACAATTTTGCAAAATGTTACTATTGAAGGAATTGGGTAAAGGGTATGTGAGGTCTCTTTATGTTGTTTCTTACAATAGCATGTGAATCTACAATTAACTCCAAATTAAAGTTTATCAAAAAAGACATTTAAAAAACTGCAAAAAGATAACAAAATAATTTTCTAAAGGACAATTATGGGAAAGCATCTTTCATTCATAAATTTAATAATTTAATGTTATTACTTTTAAAGCTAAAACAAATAGAAGTTTTATTTAGTTTAATTGGAACTTTAATGTTAACAACAGTGTAGTTATCCTGTATAAAGATTGAACATCCCTAATTGGAAAATCTGAAATCTGAAAAGCTCCAAAATCTGAAACTTTTTTTTTTTTTTTTTTTTTTGATTTGGAGTCTCACTCTCGCCCAGACTGGAGTGCAGTGGCCGCTCCCGGCCACCGCAGCCTCGACCTGCTGGGCTCCGGCGATCCTTCCTTCTCAGCCTTCCGAGTAGGCGGAATTACAGGCATGTGCTACCACGCCCAGCTGATTTTTTGATTTATTGTAGAGATGAGGTCTTGCTGCCCAGGCGGGTCTTGAACCCGCGGGCTCAGACAATCCACTCACCTCAGCCTCCCAAAGGCGCGGGATTACAGGCTGAGCCACCGAGCCCGGCTTCTGAAGCTTTTTGAGCACTAGCATGATGCCACAAGTGGAAAATTCTACACATAAGTACTTAATATAAACTTTATTTTATGCATAAAAATACCTTCAACCTATGTGTGTAAGGCATATAAAACATAAGTGAAATATAAGTCCATAAAACATAAGTGAATTTTGTGTTTATACTTGGGATCCATCCCCAAGGTATTTCATTATGTGTATGCAAATACACTCAGCCCTCCATATTCCTGGGTTCCTCATCCATGGATTCAACCTACTGTAGATTGAAACTAGTTGGAAAAGAAAAAAAAAAATCCACAAAATTCTAAAAAGCAAAACTTGAATTTCCTGTGCACTGAGTACTGTGTTAAATCCATGGGACTAAAGTGACGTGTAGGCATTGTAATAGGTATTATAGGTAATCTAGAGATTATTTAAAGTATACAGGAAGTGCATAGATTGTATGAAATTTCAATGCCATTTTATTTAAGGGACTTGAGTACCCACAGATTTTGGTGTCTATGGTGGAAGGCAGGAGGGTGGCTCCTAGAATCTGTCCCCCACAAACCAAGAGACAACTTTGTTTCCGAATTTAAAAATTTGAAGCACTTCTGGTCCCAAGCATTTTTGATGAGGGATACTCAGCCTGTATTCATTTTGATTTATATTTTGATTTTTCCTTCTTTATTGCAGCTGTATCCTTCTCAAAGGGTTCTTTTAAATACTCTGATAAGTATAGATGTTAGCTAGTTATGAATGAAGATTTAGGTTCAGCAGAATAAAATATTTTTTAACAATAGCATTTAAATCTCTTAGTTAAGGATTCTAAAAGTACACAAGAGTTCAACATATGTGGAATTGAGAAAGAGGAAGCAACATTATAGGACTCTTAAGTTTTGGGTTATTTGATTAATTTTGTGATACTAGTTGGATTAGGAATAGACATAAATCCACCAACTTGTTAAGGTTTGAATCATTTGGTTTATTTTGTGATACAGATTGGATTGAATGATAGGTAGTGATTTTGTCACCTGTTGAACAATAATCTATGAACATTAAAAAACATTGAATATCTTTTATTTTATGATTCTTTCTGTGCCGTTCTTGAATGTACCTTTCTTTTCTCTCTCATTCTTCCTCTTTCTTATTTTTCCACCTTTCAGATTAATATGCTTCTCAATTTTAAGGATAACAAAAGTGAATGTCCATGTCCTGAAGAAATACGTGACCAACTATTGGATTTCCATGAAGATTTGATGACACACTGTGGTAAGGTCTTATTGATTTATAACTCTTATTAAATATGTGTTTTAATCCGCAATTAGTGGTATCAAATTGAATATATAGGTGACTATGTTCACAAATATACACAAAACTGTTGGAAGTTCATGTAAGAATATTTATTATGGTGAAATGCTTAACCAACTGTTCTGTGAGAAAGTGACGAGGGATAGAGAGAGGTAATAAGATTGAGCAGAAGATGACCAGAATTCTTTCTCTCTTCTTCCTCTTTCCCTCAGTGACAGGGAAGAGGAAGGAGCATGGGGACACGTAGCCAGGTTCTTCTGAAAGAAAGGTGCAAAGTGTTAGGTTGGTTTAGACAATGGAAGTTTTAACTACACAAAGTGAATAAGTTCTAGAGGTCTGCCAGACACCGTCATGCCTATGGTTAACAATACTGTATTGTACACTTAAAACTTTCCTAAGAGGATAGATCTCATGTTAATGTTCTTACAATAATGATAAGCAGACAAAGAAACAAAAACCAAAGACGCACAAGGAAACATATAGGTGATGGATTTATGTCTATTCCTAATTGTGGCAGTGGTTTCACGGTGTATGCATAGGTCCAAACTCATCAAATTGTACACATTATATATGGGCAGTTTTGTCTATCAGTTATACCTTAATAAAGCTGTTATTTTTTAAGAAAAAAATTTAATTACATACAGTTGTGTTTAAAGCGGTTACGGGACCAGTTTTTAGCACTGGCCTAAGAAATTCAGACTATATATTTTGAAATTAGTGAATGCCCAGGAAAGGTCTGCATTGTGCTACATGTCAGCAGTCCAAATCTATTAAGGGAAATCTTTGCTCCTTTTTTTCCTCAAAAACCTTAAAAATGGAATTGATTAGATGTTCTGGATGTGTAGCTCTTTATTCTTTTATGCAGTCGTGTGGGTAAGGTCTGGTGAGTCAATGAAAGAAAATGAATTAGCTATTTTATAAGTTATATATATGAAGAATGTATTTAAATATGTATGTATAATATACACACATATATGGCACATGTGGTATTATATTTATTTTATTTTATTTTAGTGAAGATAAAAATACCAGCCTGCATATTAATTAGTTTAGGAGAAGAACCAATAAATGACCGACAGAAAATTATAATGTGTGTGTGTGCGCACGTGTGTATGTATGTATAAGAAGGGGACACATACACATATACTATAAAAAAAGGAATACTCTAAAATGGTAATATTGTTGCTCCAGATATAAAGCATTCTCTGGTTTAGGGTTCCTAATTACTGCATGTTCTGTTTCTCGACTTATCAGAATATCATATAATACTAAAATTTTGGGGAGATGGAAGGAGAACTTAAATCCAAGGGTGGTTTTAGGCAGGACAGGACTATAGACCTAGGTCTAGGCAGACAGTGTCTGAAGTCAGAGGTGTCAAAGGGTCAGCCCAAATAGCAAAATTGGACTTCGCTCCCAAGAGAGTCTTTTTGGGCTCTGCTCAGTTTTATATTTGGTCCTGGGTGATAGCCCTGAACTCTTAGGAACAGGGGAAAAAAGAAGGGTGGAAAAGAACTGATAAGTGAATCTTAATTATGAGCACTGGTAGGCAAGGCTGCTTAACTTTATGTTGTCAACTATTTTAGACATTACTAAGTTATGAGTGGTCATAATTTCAAAGCCTGTGGATATTTTTAAATACTTTTTTTTTTTCTTTTTCATACTAGGAATTGAGCTGGATGAAGATGGGTCTCTGGATGGAAATAGTGATTTAACAATTAGAGGACGCCTACTGTCCCTGGTAGAAAAGGTGACATACCTGAAGAAGAAACAAGCAGAAAAACAAGTTGAGAGTGACTCCAAGAAGTCCTGTAAGCAGTATGAAAGGGCAATGGCAAAATGAGTTGCCCACTGACATTTATTCATCCTTTGAACCAGTATCATGCTACTGGATGAGCCAGTGATAAAACTGAGTTTGCGTCTTCCAAGAGTTAGATTCTTAAATATATGCCTGTAGCTCCCCGAACGGCAGCATCAAGCTATTATCTGTAGCAACAGGTTGAGAGTTAGCAGCATTATAGGGGTGAGTGGTCTTCCAAGAGTACTAAAAAATTGCATATTTGATCTAAGACTACCAGGAGAAAGTATAAAGAGAGTATAGCAATTTAGCCTTCATAACTAAATAGTATGTGGTTGGTTTTCAAGTATTATTGCATCAAATTAAGCCTTTTTCTTAAAATTTAAATAAGGCTGAGCTCGGTGGCTCAGCCTGTAGTCCTAGCACTTTGGGAGGCCGAGGTAAGGGGATTGCCTGAGCCTGCAGGTTCGAGACTAGCCTGGGCAACTTGGTGAGACCGTGTCTCTACAGTAAATAAAAAATTAGCCAGGTGTAGTAGCTCATGCCTATAGTTCCGGCTACTTGGAAGGCTAAGGCAGAAGGATCGCTGGAGCCCAGCAGGTCGACGCTGGGGTGGCTGTGAGTGTGCCACTGCACTCTAGCTTGGGCAACAGAGGGAGACTCCAACTCAAAACTAATAATAATAATTAAATACATATTTCCCACAACTATATTTTGGTTCTGAAATACTTCCTAAAGTGTTATGCATTTCTGGTTCATCTGTCTCCTGTTTAAGAATAACTGCTACTACTCCATGAAACCAAATAAGCACTCTTGGACAGTGAGTCTCTTTGAACAGGGCATATTGATTAAGTCTGAGAGATCCAGCCTACTTATTATCTCATTTTTAAGGCTTAATTGGTTTTAAGATGTAGCACTGTTTTATTAACAACATTTTCTGAAAGAAAAAAAAGTCAACTCCCTAAAATTTGTGAAGCTTTTGTTCTTACTAACTTACAGTAGAAAAACTTTTATACATACAATTATTTCGAAATTTATTCTTCAGTTTCACAATCAAATTCGAGTCAGGTCATTTTTAAAATCAGAGTTTCTTATGGATCATGTTTAGATATTATCAAGATTATGATCTTGACCTATTAAAATGACAGCATAGTTTTGAGATATATGGAAATATGTTGGCATTTGCGTTTTGTATTTGGCTAAAATTGGGAGTTAAGTTTTTATTTTTCCTTAAGTCATTTCTAGATGCAAGTTAAACAACTTCTCTTAAAACTCAACCAGCATATTAATTATAGGAATTAGATACCTTGCTATGTATGAATTTGTCACATCAACCCCACTTAATTTTGATAATTTTACTATTTGTCCTAAGAGGCTTGGAAATTTCTGTGGCTTTTAAGTGTACTACATTTCATGTTACATTGCAAGTAATCTTCTATGTATGAAATAGCATTTTTACTTTAATACAATCTTCACAATCAAATCCTTTAGAAGAATTCTATTTTAAGTGACAAATAGGGATTCCAATTTAAGTAGAAATATAATTACACGTGGTCATTATTGCAGATAACTCAACTGAGGAGACAGCTGGGTGAACAGATACCTCCTTGAATGTCCATGACTGACCTTTATAAAGATAAATGATGTCAGACCTACTGGGAGGAAAATAGTGGAACGAAACAAAAAAAGTAAAAAATAAAAGTAACGGGCACATCATATTAATTGCCATACTTTCAATGAATTATGGATGGCCAATAGTAATTTTGAAAAAGTAGTGCAACTTTGAAGTAGCTTATTAAATTTTAAGAATGATTTCTAAAGAAAGATTTATATATTTTTATCCTTGCATGACCATAGCCGATCTTTATCAAACTATATATAAGATTTAAATTAAGTTTATTTTCTTCCAAGAATATTTCTAGCCTTTTCAATTCTAGTGCAACTAGAGTTACTAGTTTGGGGCTATAGGATATGACATTAAAATGTCCAACTGATTTGTCTTTTTCTTATTTTCCTTTAAAAAACAAATCTGTAATGACTTTGCAGCCACTCTGCAGCAGTTGATTTCAGAGACTATGGTTCGATGGGCTCAAGAGTCTGTCATTGAAGACCCTGAGTTGGTGAGAGCCATGTTTGTGTTGCTCCATCGGCAGTACGATGGTATTGGGGGTCTGGTCCGGGCTCTGCCAAAGACCTACACTATAAACGGTGTCTCCGTGGAGGATACCATAAATCTGCTGGCATCTCTTGGTCAGATTCGTTCTCTGCTGAGTGTGAGAATGGGCAAAGAAGAAGAGAAGCTTATGATTCGCGGATTAGGGTAAATTATTTAACGATTATAACCTTCTGTCTTATCGTTTTTTTGTTCCAGTTTTTTATTATAGTAGGTGCATACATGAATGCCAATATACTGTCTGGTTTGTAAGATCATTAAATTAGATAGTGATTTTTCTAGAGATGATGCTTTTAAACGAAATAAAGTTGCTCAGTAACAAAACATGACTAATTTGACAGCTGGATGCTAACGTGACATGACACACAGCCAATATCTTATTGTGTGTTTTTTTAAATCCCTCAGTAATGTACAATCATAGGTAAAAACACCAGACAATAAAGACACATTGAAATCCATAGTGAGTGTTAGAAAATACCAACAGGAAGTAATAAGGAAACTTGTCTTTTTCTTTTCTCCCTCCCTCCCTGCCCCCCGCCCCCAGAAGCTTGTCTGTTTCCACTGGGCCTTGGGAAGAGGAAGGGGAACGATTCTTCCGAGGTTTCACCATCATGAGCTTGTTACTTCTTGTGGATTTGAGGGTTATTATACCCTATATTCAGTAGTGAGGACAAAATAAAGATATGTCAGAATATTTGCTTATAGTCCCTCGTGAAAGCTTTTCTAAAGTTTTTATGCTAAAGGGTACATGTTAGGAAAAGAAAATGAAATTTGGAAAGAAAGAATGGGATGCAGTAAGTCTTAGTGAATATACCATGGGTATACATAGAGATACATATGTGTAAATATAAGCAATTATTAATAAGCTTGTGTCATTTGAGGATGTGAAAATGTGATGGAACCAAAATAACAACAAAGATTTTAAACTCATTTTTTAAGCTATATGATGTTCATAAGACAAATATTAAACATGAAATTGCAGAAGTCTGGAATATAGAGTGTTAAAAAGTGAAGAGAAGACAAATATTCAGGAAAAAAAACCCTTATAAACCAGACAAAAAGGAGTAGATAAAAGAACTGCTGCATGAATAAAATAGGACCCAAAAAACCTCTAAAGTTGATCAAAGAGCCCTAGAGTTGATTGTTTGAAAATAACTAATGAAATAGGATACCAGGTTTTTTCTTTGACAGAAGTAAAAAGTAATTCTGAAAGAAGAAAACAAGAGTATAACAATGCATGTTATTTAATATCATTTCTGTATGTTTTAAGCTCAGAAAACAATACTGCATATTTCTCTTGGTCTTATTAAATATTTGGAATTATAAAAATGAGCCAGAAGGTTATATTCCAAATTCATGATAAAGGTTCATACTAAAAATAGTATACTAATGGGACAAAGAGGGAAAACAAAAGCCTATACAAAAAAAGCAAATATTATGAGCTTCATAATTGTATGTCCATGTGTCTTATTTGAGTACTAACATTTATGCCCAACCTTAGGAAACCTCTCTTATGAAGTGATTTTAATTAACCAAGCGAAAAAGAAAGCCTTCCAGGAATGGAGATCACTTTCTTAAATGAACACACAACAGTAATATATTCCTTTGAAAAATCATTCATTAGTGATCAAATTCAAAATGACATTTAAAAAGAAAATACTACTTTTTTGTGATATTAGAAATTCTTCACACAAAAGACATGCTTGGTAAATGATGGTCTGACTACTGGCTGGTAGAATTATAATCTATTAATTTACCTAACACGAAAAGCAAACAAGGTTTTTAAATCAAAGTTACCTCATGCAGAAAGATTTGAATTAACTAGAAGACAAAAAGGGAAAAGATGCCTGTCTTTACCTTAGGTTGTTCTTACATGAAATGTCATGCCTATATTAGTTCTCAGCCCCATGTTGTTTTTCTGAGCTGTATGACCTAACAGCTCTCTTTATTAAAAATAAATAAATAAATAAATAAGAGAATCATATAATTCACTTTCTTGATATAACCAGAATAACTAAAGTTTAGCATGCGACTGAATAGGTGAGCCATTCAATTAAGAAAAACCAATTTGAGGAAAAAGTTTTTATTTTCTGGTAGGATGTGTGTTTTTTTCTTGCTATAACTCTGACATGAAAATGTTTTATAGAAAAGATGATTGGCATTTATTTGGTTTATGTTGAAATAGAAATCACCAGAGCTCTTTATTTTCAGTGAATGATACTTTCTCCTGAACATAAAGACCCTTAGAAATACCTTGACACACATATTGCAATAATATTTAGTGTAGTAATAATAATGGGAACCATTAGAGGTATCATTTACTGCTGGTTCTTTTAATTGAACATTCATTTTAATGAATTACTTGTACCTGGACATCACTCGGATTCAGTTTCTCTTGGAGAATATGCACTTTTGAAAGCATTTTGCCAGAATGATAATATGGATGTAACAGGAAACAACACTACTGTGATTATATTTACAAATGTTGAATGTAGTACTAAAATTAGCACATAGGAAAAGCAGAGATACTTATATGTAAAGAATTTTATAGGCAAAGCATGATATAACACTGATTCATGTCCTAATACAAAAGAAGGTTGGACAGATGTTTGATATTCATAAAATTGAGGTGTCCAAAATATATTTTTCATAAACTAATGTTAACATATTTAGTATTTTTCCTATACTTTAAAAGAACAGGCAACTTATATACCACTTTTGGTAGACTATCAGTATTTTTGAGAAAAACAATTACATTCGTTAATTTTGTGGCTTAACTATGATTGCTTTTGCTTTTCATTAATGTAAATTATTTCTAAAAGATGTATTACAATCTCAGATAAATATCTGTTTGAATTTTGCTCTGAGCTCCTCCATACCTTCATCGTCCTTTCTAGGGATATCATGAATAATAAGGTGTTTTACCAGCACCCTAATCTCATGAGGGCACTGGGCATGCATGAGACTGTGATGGAGGTGATGGTGAACGTCCTGGGCGGTGGAGAGTCCAAGGTAAAGGAAGATCTTTGCTTCTTGAGATGTCATTTAGTATAATCTCTTGGAGAGCACGGATCGCAGGTTCCTAATGAGAATTTCTAAAATCCTCTTAGGAGGACTGTTCTTTAAAGAACACTTTTTGAGAAAAACACATAAGCCTTAGAGGGTTGGGTGTGCTATTAGTTTACATATACTACATATATTGTTAAAAGTTTCTTTCTTACGCTGTGAAATGTGTTGTCTCTTAAATTAGTTAAGGGATGTTTGGAAACTTCAATGTTGCTGTGTATGTATTAATTTGCTTCTAAGTTTTGAATGATAAGTCAGTTCCCATCACACTGAAAGTCCGTTACATAAGCAAGTTCGTCAGACCTGGCCATTCCTCATGATTCAGATTTTGGTTGTTTTTACTTAATTTCTGATCCAGATCTGGGTTTGATGATGATGCTCTGGAAAGTATTTGTTGTAAGATTCTAAAGTGAAATTATAAGTGGCCCATGATTTAAAATAAAGTTCTTGAAAACTAAATTGTCAGAGTAGCACACAACTTACACAACTTCATATAAATTGGTATAATTTTGTAACCTCTCATGTACAAAACGTATTTCTAAATTTTAAATTAAGATGTGTTTTTCTCAAAGTGGAAACAAGTCTGTATTTCTTATATTGAGGCTGTCTGCCAGTTAGACTTATAAAGATATTCATAATATACTATATTCTGTTGAGGAAGGACTCCAGGGAGCATCTCGGGGGTACTGTGATATGATTTAGCTCTTAAGGGAGATGTGTTTGGTAGGGCCAACCTTGCAGGTCTTCCATTCTGGGGGACTCAACTCAGCAGGTGCAAATCAATAAATACTACTACCACTACTAACACTGAAAAGAGCACCGTATTATATGGCACCAAGAACTGATCACATATTTTTCAGAGATTATCTCAAAAAATCTTCTCCCCCTCTTACCTACAGTAAGTATTATTATCCATATTATTCTAATTTTACAGAGCAAAATCAAAGAGAGTACACAGTTTTCTAAGGAAGCCACGCTGGTAGTGATATTCAGGAATTATAACTGAATCTGCCCAATTCCCAAACCAAGCTCATGCCACCTTTGAGTTTAGGACTATAAATTAGTTCCAGATTCAACTCATTGGTGGTAATGAGGTTTCTGAGTTAGTAACAGGCTTGATTTTCAGTGGCTCAAAGACGAGGTGAATCAGTCTGCCGTCTGTGCATTTGAGGGTCTTCAGTATCTGAAATTTGGCACACATAGATTGAGGCATCAACTTCTGAACTCAGTTCTGTAAAGACAATTTGTCTTCAACAGCTAACCAAATGCTTTTTAATGTAGGAAATCACTTTTCCCAAGATGGTGGCCAACTGTTGCCGTTTTCTCTGTTACTTCTGTCGAATAAGTAGGCAGAATCAAAAAGCTATGTTTGATCATCTCAGTTATTTACTGGAAAACAGCAGTGTTGGTCTTGGTGAGTAAATGTATGACTTTTATTTAATCTTTAAAATTACAGTAACATACACATTGCATTCTAAAATTAAACTTTCTTTTTTAAAAAAAAATGGGCAAAGGACCTGAATATACATTTCACAAAAGAATGGCCAACAGATATATGAGAAAATGCTAAACATCACTAATTATCAGCACAGTGCAACTCGAAACCATAATGAGATACCACTTACACCTGTTTGAATGCCTATTATTTTTAAAAAATAGGGTATGGAAAAAAGGGAACCCTTATACACTATATATGAGAATGTCAGTACAGCCATTTTGGAAACAGGAAGGAGGTTTCTCAAAAAGCGAAAACTAGGACTGCCATATGATACAGAAATCCCAGTATCGGGTATCTATCCAAAGGAAATAAAATCAGTACGTCGCAGAGGTATCTGCACTTCCATGCTCTCTGCAGCATTATTCACAATAGCCAAGATATGAAGTCAGTGTAATTATCCACCAACAGTTGAATGGATAAAGAAAATGTGGTATATATACACACAATGGAATTCTATTCAGTCTTTAAAAAGGAGGAAATTCTGTTGTTTGCAACAGCATGAATGAACCTGGAGGATACTACATTAAGTGAAATAAGCCATGCGTAGAAAGACAAATACCACGTGATCTCACTTGTATATGAAATCTTAAAAAGTTGAACTAATAGAAGCAGAGAGTAGAATGATGGTTGCCAGGGGTTGGGAAGAAGAGACAGGGCCAAAGAATACAAAATTTCCGTTAAATACTAGGGAGCCATTCAAGAGGTCTATTGTACAACATGGTGACTATAGTTAATAATAATGGATTGTATTCTTGAAAATCATTAAGACAGTAGATTTTGAGTGCAAATGACGATACAAAAAATGATAAGTATGTGAGGTAATACGTATGTTAATTAGCTAATTGATTCATTCTACAATGTATACATATTTCAAAATATGTTATATATGTTCAGTTTTTATCTCAATTAAAACATTAAAATTTTCAAAAATTTAGATTTAACGTAAATCAGTTTAGATCAGTACAATATGTATGGCATTTAGAAATTAAATGTTAAGAGTTACTATATTTTTATATGCAATTTGTAGTTATAAATATAGCACAATGTAGGTTTTATTTCATCTTTATTTGAATTAACAGCCTCACCAGCTATGAGAGGTTCAACACCCCTGGATGTGGCAGCAGCCTCAGTGATGGATAATAATGAACTAGCCTTAGCTTTGCGTGAGCCAGATCTGGAAAAGGTAAGCCACGTGCCTGCCCTGTGTGTCTGTGTGAATTACTCTTGTGCTTAGTTCTTTCTCACATTATGTAGACTGCAAGCAATCCAAATATCCATCAGCGTATGAATTGATAAACAAGTGTGGTCTACCCATAGACAGTGGAATGCTATTCACCAATAAAAAAGAATGAAGTACTGACATCTGCAACAACGTGAAGGAATCTCTGTATCATTAACTGAATGAAAGAAGTCAGGCGTAAAGAGACACATGCATGGTCATATGGATAAATGTTCTGGAAAACACAAGCTTATTTGTCATGAAAAAAGAAGACAGATTCTTCAGGACTAGGGAGAAGGAGCCTGCAAAAGCCACAGGGTAGCTCTGAGAAGTGATGGAAATGCTCTGCGTCTTGATTATGATACGTCTTTATAAGCATATGCATCTCCCATGGCTCATTAATTTATACTTTAAGTTGGTGACTTTATCTTCCACCAGTTATACCTCAGTGTAGCTGATATAAAATACTGTTAGCTATTATTTATTTCTTTTAAAAACTGATTTAACTTGAGCTAAGTTGAACTCAATTTGTTTGATACGTTGCTCCTTGTAACGATCTTATTTCCATTGATAATTACTTTTTTGAGAATTTCTTTTAAAATTGAATCTCTTATAAAATTCTGTAGAGGACCAACATTCGTATAAAGCCATATTTTTTTTTTTTTAAAATAATTAATCAGTATTTTTATTATAGTTTTGTGGGGTACAGTTAAGGGTTAGGTGTACAATTACCTTTCATTCAGACACCCTGTTGATAAGAGGTGTTTTCCCAGCCCCAGACAGATATTTGCGACTGTTAATCCCCTCTCCCTCCCCCCCATAGTTTCCTAGTACCGTCAGTCATTTTCTTGTCGTATTACATTGGATGTTCAAGGTCCATTATATGAGGGAGAACATGTGATCCTCGGATCTTTGTTTCTGTGTGAGGTCACTCAGTATTATAGACTCTAGTTCCATCCAGGTTGCTGCGAGATTCATGATTTTGTTCTTTTTTATGGTAAAGCCATCTTTTTTAAAGGTAAAGCTAGGCAGGCCTATTCAATATGATCATTTCAATAACGTTGAAAAGTGGGTAGAATTATCACAGATTTTCTAGATACTGAAACATGGGTCCAAAAAGTATAGGTGCCTTGCTCAAAATGATGCGTCCAGTAAGTGTGTGTGTGTCTGATTTGAACCATGGATTCTTGACTAGCAGCTTAGGTTTGCTCACTCTTTGTGTCTTGTCATACCTGTGTCTCCATCAAAGTGATGTATCGTTTTGGAAATAATTCTTTAAAATATTCTTGTGTCTCAGATAGGTCTTTCAGTATCTCAGACGGATTCAGTTGTTACACTGGGCCAGAGGTCCTTAGACATTTTTTAAGTTTATCCAGTATTATGACTTGTGTGGGCAAGAGTCTCAAATTAAATGCTATGAAATTCAGGAATATTTTTATTTCATAGATTTGGTTCATACATATTTTTATTATGATGACACTTCATAATGATATTTAAATGTTTCTTCATTGTAAGGTGTTACTAAAGAGAGTGCAAGTAGATTGTCATGGGATTGAAAAGAATTTACTGGGAGGCTGAGGTAGGAGGATTGCTTAAGGCCAGAAGTTGGGTGACACAGCGAGACTCTGTCTCAAAAAAAAAAAAAAAGAACTTGCAAAAATGCATTTTTTTTTTGGTTATCCTTTCCGGTTATCATTTACCTTATCTAGTGTAAACATTCAATGACATTTTAACTGCTTACTGATCATCTTGTTTGTAGGTGGTTCGTTATTTGGCTGGTTGTGGACTGCAAAGTTGCCAGATGCTGGTGTCCAAGGGTTATCCAGACATTGGGTGGAATCCAGTTGAAGGAGAAAGATATCTTGACTTTCTCAGATTTGCAGTCTTCTGTAATGGTAGGACTTGACTGCTTGAGGTCTTTTTGTTATTTTTAAAACTGCATAAGTAGGTACATATAGTAAGGATTAATTCAAACATTTTTATGAAGGAAGTGAGTAAAGAAATTGTGTAGTTTATAATCAGTAGGGTTTTTTACCATAGTAAATTATAATACAATATGTGTTTTGATAGTGCATTTATTATTTAAATTAAAATCTTTAGGCTTCTCACCTCTCATAATTTTTAAAAATTGAACTCTAATAATAGGATTATAACATCATTTCCAATAACAGGTTAATGAGAACAAATAGTTTATGCCTCCATAATGCTTTACTTTGAAAGTTTTAAATGCAAGAAAAGAAATTGACTGTGTCTTATGTACATAAAAGTAGTAATTTGGGTTTAATTTTGACTTTATAAGTATGTTCTTGATTTTTGTTCATTTTTATAAATAAGAAATGATTGGTATAACATTTATTTGTTCAGAACTTCTATATAATCAGTATTTGTTTACTTATCTTACTCATGTGACTTTAGGGGAGAGCGTGGAAGAAAATGCAAATGTTGTTGTGAGATTGCTCATTCGGAGGCCTGAGTGTTTTGGTCCTGCTTTGAGAGGGGAAGGTGGGAATGGCCTTCTAGCAGCCATGGAAGAAGCCATCAAAATAGCCGAGGATCCTTCCCGAGATGGTCCCTCCCCTAATAGCGGATCCAGTAAAACACTGTAGGTCTAATATACATACTCTTACAAGTAAATTATACTACGTGATTTGAAAATTTGCAAACTATTTTGCATTCTGTTAATTGCTGTGTAACTTATGGTACTGAAAATTTCTCCCCTTGAAAATAGAATGTCTTAGACTTGAAAGAATGGATGAAATTTGCTATTGGAATAAGTTGAATGAAAAAAGAAAGAGCTGAGGAAGATATATAGGTTTAGCAGGGAAGATTTTATGTTATAGGAGGAGATACTTCTTGTGAATTTTCCCAGGGGAGCTAGGGCAAAGTAGACTGTGTACAAGTGATGGGAGCTGATGCTTTGAAACTGAACTAGAGTTTAGTGGGAAGGTAGTTAGAATGAATTTTTATGATAATAACGAGAGAGAAAGAGACCGTTAGCAAGTGAGAATGAGAAACTTGATTAAGCTGGTATGGTGGCATCTAGAAAAGAAGATATCATTCTGAGGAGTAAATGGTTGGTTAAGGAGACAGATAAAGCAGTTAGTCATCATCTTATTTCTTCATAGTATGCATTGTTAATGCTAGGTTCCGGTAATGGACACAAGTCAATCCAGGCATGTTGTTTCTCTGTGCAGGTGCATGTCCTCCTAGGGGGTCATTCACCCATAGTACTATTGCCTTTATTGGAGATATAACAATAGATTGCTTCTTTGGGAGGCAGATTTTCAAGCATAAAAGTAATAGAGTACACACAGTCCTGCAAATCCTTGTTCTTTCACTGGGCATAAATGTTCTGTTCATACCATGGCCAGATTTCTAGACTGGGTGCACTCCAAAAGCAAGAAAGCCCGACCCCTTCCCCACTTATATACAGCATCTTACATGTTTATCCTTTAGCCATAGAGGAATTAGGGAGTCCTTAGTTTCCCTCAGTAGTAGAAAATATATCCAGAGATCTCTGGCTCAGGTCTACACTAGCAAGGGTACACCTCAGGGCCCTGGGAATAGCCTTGTGTGCCCAAGAAGCCTTGTCAGCCAAGGCCTTCTGTCACTCTTCAGACTGCTGAGTCTAGCTGAGACAGTTTATCTGCTCAGTTACCAAGGAAGAAGGATGTGCGTCTCCAGGGCCACCCAGATTTTTCTCTCATCAGCAAGTTAATAAATAGTTATGTTTTACTCACAGAGATGGGGAGAGAGACATGTTGAATTATTTTGGGGGGGGATCTGGGGAAGGTAAGGTAGTTGGTATAGAGGTAGGTAAGTGGAGTAACATTTATGAAGTACTTTTGGGGGGCAGAGCATATACTGGGTGCCTTACATATGTTATATGACATCTTCACTGTTTCTCTACATGTATGTTATTTACAAAAATAACCAAAATGTTATTACAAAAATAGCCTGGACCTATAACAGTCTTTCCAGCAGTTATTTGCTTTGTTAAGACACTGCCTACAGTTAGAAACAAGCAGAATTCATCAAATTAGCCGTTCCTCTTTTTCCTTTTTGAAGGAATCTTAGTATAAAGCTTCTTCAGATGTGTTCTTGGTGATAGAATCTTAAAGCTAATCTTTAACCTACTGTCTCTTTTAAAAATGTCAAGCTGTAAGTTTAAAACTTGTTAAATGTATCAGGAGGAAAAGAATGCATTATCTTGTGGCTCCATTTTTCTTCTAAGACTCTGTCATGAACCTGAAATGTCAGTTATCCCATTTGCTTTCTGTTTCTTTTGAAAAACCCACAAAAGTGACACAGAAGAGGAGGAAGATGACACTATCCACCTGGGGAATGCGATCATGACCTTTTATGCAGCTTTGATTGACCTCCTGGGACGCTGTGCTCCTGAGATGCATGTGAGTTCTCTGGGGCCCAGGAGCTGCAGTCCTGATCTTCTGTAATAAGACATTTGTAGCTGGCCAAGATTGCAGTAGCATCCAAAACCAATAATCTTCATGCTCCGTTAAAAATAATAGCTTCAGTCTAATTGCTGAACAAGTGTTTGTTTAGTTAGAAATGTCTTGTTGGTTGTAAAAATTAGTAATGAGATTCCAGTGCAAGCCATTAATAGAATACTTAGTTGTTCATATATCTCCAAAACTCTTACAGTCTCCCCACATTTTAAGAAGAGAAGAATATATTTTCTGTACACAATTTCCACTCTTGCTGTAGCGCATGCAGAAAGCAACTGCTCCTACCAAGAGTCATTTTCTTTTGCACGATATCTAGCTCTATGTGTTTGCCACTGGTTTTGGACAAAGCAAGGGGAGAGATGAGTAGGTGGGGGAGATTAAGAGCTATTTAGACTGTATAGATTAGTGTTTTCTAAGACTTTTTGACCAAAATGAAATTAAAATTTCATGGAATGATACTTTTATCCTGTAATATATTCTGGTATTTTCCCCCTTATTTTAATGTAATTAATTCTGTGTTATTCTGTCATATGCATTTTTTAAAATGTCAGCCAGAGCCCTTAACATTAGTGTCAAGACCTTTTCATGGGGAACAACCCGGAGTTTGAAATATATTGAACAGTGCTGGCACAGAAGGGTTAATAACTGCAAGTACATTTTTAAATGGGAATGAACATGAAGCCAGGGACTTTCTTACAGAGCACCTTTCTCCCTATCCTTGGCATCTGTGTTTGTTTTGCTTTGGTTTGGCTATTTTCTCTTTCTCTCATACCCATAGTTGAAAACGTACTTGGTGTCCTCTTTTCTTGTGAACAGAGAGGAATTTCAGGGTAAAACTTGGAGTCTGATTCTTTAAAACCGCAGCCTTTGCTGCTCATGAGATTTTTTTTTTGAATCATAGTAAATGGAAACAGTTTATTTAAAAGGCGTGTGCTACAAGCGATTGCGGACAAAACAAAAAACAAAGAAACTTGCTTGACTGGGCACAGTGGCTCAAGTCTATAATCCCAGCACTTTGGGAGGCTAAGGTGAGAGGATTGCCTAAACTCAGGGGTTCGAGACCAGCTTGGGCAACTGGGTGAGACCTTGTCTCTACAATAAATAAAAAAATAAACTGGGCATAATAGTGCCTGCCTGTAGTCCCAGATACTTGGAAGGCTGAGATGGAAGGATCGCCTAAGCCCAGCATGTTGAGGCTGCGGTGACTGGGAGCATGGCACTGCACTCCAGCCTGGGTGACAGACTGAGATTCCAACTCAAAAAACAAAAACAAAAACAAAACTTATTTTTAGTATTTGTTCTTTTTTCCATCTCATTGAAAAGATCAGAGAAACAGAGAGAAATTATAGAGTATAAATTTTTATTCTTTTGTATTAAGGGGGAACTAAGTGAATTAATTAATAAGGTACTAACCTTGGCACTCTTGACAATTATTCATCTTGGCAACTATTAGTTGAGGCATCTATGTGTCAGAAATTGTGTTTGAGTTTCACACCCTGTGGTAAAGGAAACAGATATCCATCCTGGCTTTGGGAACCTACAGGCTGTCCTAGAGCCTTGCTGAGATTCTTAACTGGATCCTGATACACAGTCATCATGGGTACTTCATTATCCAGTGTCAGTCTAAAAGAACTGTTAGGATTTATGTCCACCATTTTTTCCATGTTGGGAGATGTGGTAAGCCTAACCTTGGGAGAAATCAAGTTGGAATATAGATGAATATGCAATTAGTTTCTCATCACAAAGCAAGAAAGAAGCTAAATCAGTCAGGGTCTGAGGACAATTTTTTTCATGTATTGTTCATGTCATAGTCATTTGTATGTAATTTGGGGAAGGTGTGAATTTATAAACTTATAAGATACTCAATATGGCTTAATATCCCCAAAGAGGATAAAAGCTATTGTTCTAATGGATAAACGAGCTGGCCTAGACCATGGTATATATAATTTGGTGAAAGCTGAAGTCAGTTAAAACTGTGAGAGAAAGTAAATGTCTTCAAGAAAACTGAAACAAATTCTGTAAGAGGTCTCACTTTACACTGAACATGAAATTATCTTAGACTTGTATTCTCATACTTCAGATTTCCTAAATAGAGTTATTGAGTTTACAAAATTATTCTAATGTTCCTTTAATTTTCTTCCTATGTAGTTGATTCATGCTGGTAAGGGAGAAGCCATCAGAATCAGGTCTATTTTGAGATCTCTGATTCCATTGGGAGATTTGGTGGGAGTAATTAGCATCGCTTTTCAGATGCCAACCATAGCCAAAGGTAAGGCCACCTTCTGTTCCTTGTAATTCAGTAGGACATTGGATGGCACAATGTTCTAAATAATGTTCTCTGTACTCTCAGTATTCCTCCCTTCCCGCTCTCTGCAGCATGGCTACACTACTTAAATTTCTTTTAAAAAATAACTGTAAAGTATTTTCTTTTCTAAAACATTTTCCATTCTCATTGCTTTTAAATAGCTATCTTTGCATTGATATTTTAATTCTCTTTTGTGTGGCATTACAGACATTTTCTGCAGAAGAGCAAATATATACCTCCACTGTCTGAGATCACATTCCTGCTCATGTTCCTCGGTGTCATTTTCCTCTATCTTGACCTCAATTCCTTAATTCAGCATTTTGATCCATTTTCATTATCACTTTCTTATCATGCTTTTCTTTCCACCAATGATCACAGATTTTGACTTAGACATTTAAAAATTCCTTATGTGTTGAAAGAAATGTTCTTTTCAAGACTAAGGAGGAAATTTTTTTAGAACTTGGAGGAATTATTGATGACAACTAAGAGAGGTTAGATCCCAAATTATATTTTGTCTTTACTTTTCCAAATTTCAATTTTGTTCAGTTTTCAATACTTCATTGGATATTTATACATAAATCATTTTCATATAAAATTCTAACTGTGGAACAAAAACACAATTAGATAGTAAGTACATGTTACATATAATCCTTGTCTTTCATTAATTATGCCCCGGAGAAGGCTTTAATAGCCCAAGTCTCAAATGAAGGAGCTCACTATACTTATCAATCATATGATTATGAGACAATAAAGTCTCATGTGTGCTAACCACACAGCCCCAAATCCACCGGGTATTAAAACTGTCATAATAATTGAATACTCCTTATAATCTAAGGGAAAGTAGGAGCCTAAAAATTGTCCCCCTACCTTTGTCGTTCCCACTTGAGGCAGTTTCTAAAACTCACCTTCATCAACCTTCTTTGTACCTGTCTTCTAACTCATGTTCATTTACTTAAGTAAAATATTTTTTCCGCCGGGCTCGGTGGCTCAGCCTGTAATCCCGCGCCTTTGGGAGGCTGAGGTGAGTGGATTGCCTGAGCCCACGGGTTCGAGACCCGCCTGGGCGGCGAGACCTCATCTCTACCATAAATCAAAAAATCAGCCGGGTGTGGTAGCGCACGCCTGTCATTCCGGCTACTGGGAAGGCTGAGGCGGAAGGATTGCCGGAGCCCAGCAGGTCGAGGCTGCGGTGGCCGGGAGCGGCCACTGCACTCCAGTCTGGGTGACAGAGTGAGACTTCAGCTCAAAAATATATATATATATATATTTTTTTTTTTCCTTCCCCTGCATTTTATTTAGTGCTAACAACATACTTTTGAATAGTATTTTTTTTTTAAATTAATTTGTAATGATTATGGATACATCATAACTGTGTAAGGACAAATATAAGAATAGTACCAGTGAATACAGATTAGGAGGTAGGGAAGTGCTCAGTTTTGTGGTAACGTGAGTAAGAACAAAGAGCCATGAACATAGAATGTGAGAGTGTCCAGGTGTCCCTTTCAGAATTGGCTACAAAGTCTCCATGTACCAACTAATTTCCTCCAATCATCTGTCTTTACCACCCTTCAAGAGTTTTCAAGTTGTTTTCCTTACAGTTCTACTTGTGCTCTAATAATATTATTTTATGATGATTCTCTTCATAAATTTGCAGTATTTTGTCTACATTGGGAGTTAAAGGTTTTGTTATGAACTATCACAGTCATAGTGAATGTTAACTTTTAAACATAATCCATTGGTCAGTGTAAAATTTCTGCATTTTTCTTTCATTGCTTTCCTTGTGTGGGCAATGTAGACAGAAACCTATGTATTTTTATTTTACTGTGGCTATGCATTCTCTGCAAAACTTAAACCATCAATACTTCTTTCTCTGTTTCAATGACTACTCAGTTGGTCTATAAGTATCACCAAGTAGCAGTAATCCTGTTCATTATAAGTTCTGTTTTTAGTATGTGAAGTCTGTCTCTAAAGATTGATATGTTCCTTTTTCAGTGTTAGCTAAGGCCTTCTTCAAGCATTTTTACCATATTTATTCCAGAGCTAGAATATGCCTAGAATAATAATGAAAGAAGGAGGGGTTTAGAAAACTTGAGGAGCAGACACATCTTGCAGCTCTTGGCCCAAACCAGTTTGGTCAGTTTGTCTGAGGCAATAATTTCATGTGGATGAATACAGCAGGCACTGCAGGGTGAGACAACTCTTTTAATGGTCTCCACCGTGTTTGAGGAGGTCATGTAAAACAGCAACTGTAGCCACAAGGCAGATACAGTTGTGGCATTTATTAAAATGAGTGTGTACTTTAATAAGTGTTTAAAAAACAAAGCGTATAGTAGGATTAATGAGTTGCTCACCTTTCCCTTGGCACACCTGTACCTGAAAACAGTAGAATTTTTTACATTTGAATTTCTTATAATGTGATTTTTAGGCAAATTGAATTGAGGTTTTCTACAGATTTGTAATTGAAAATTATAGCCTGCTGATTTAACACAAGGATTAAATCAGCTTTGGTTTGAAATTAAATCCAGTTTTAGCTGGCTCAAATAAAACGTTGCCAATTACTAAAAGCAGGACCTCAGGCAATTACTCAAGTTCTCTAAAGGCCAGTTTTAACCATTCACTAAATGAGAATCATAATATCCGCTTCACAGTTGGACTGAGGAAATTGTGTGAGATGGGGCTGTAACATTCCTAGCACAGCGCCTGATGGCAGTACAACGATAAGAGCTACTGTTTTCATAATGTAAGGAAATGAAGGTATTAATTAGGTATTGTTATAATTATTAGGAAGGAAGGTGAAAACAGAAAAGTTGTCATTTTATTCTTTCAGGATGATCATAGTAATATTATTTGTAGTGAGTATGGTGGCACTATCAGTAGAGTTTTACACTGTGTTATCAACACCAGTTTGGCATAATTATCATTTGGCCAAACAGGAAGCAAATCAATCCTTAAGTATTTTAATTTGGCACATAATCCCATAATTATTCATATCCATGGTCCCCAATTTGTGATCCTTTGGAGTTATTATAAAGAGTTCACTATATAGACATCAGACATGGGCTTTGGATAGAGACAAATAATATGACAGTTGAATATGTTTTAAATGTTATTAAATGCTGTTATGATTAATGAAACATATTTCACATGAAAGCCATACTGGTTGTATGACCTTGTTTCATCATTTTATTATTGTTCTAAGCCATGAAAGTGTAAATGTACTGAGATTATCACATAGGAGTACATGAGCTTTATTAATGTTTAAAGGAAGCTCTTTCCTTCTTGAAAAGAGTAAAATTTCTTACTTTACATTTAATTTGTCATGGTTTTCACTCCTAGTTTTACAAGAAATATTTGGATGCCTTCTGTTTCTTTTAAGTATCCAACAGAATGCTATGTCTTTATCTTGTATGCAGTTAACAAATGGATGGTCAAATAACATGTTAATGACCTCACATTTAACTTTACACTGCCATGTTTCCTTAGCCAACTCTCATGCTTGCTTGAGGGTAGACAAAGAACAGAAAACCATTTCACTGGTAACTTTATTTAAAACATGAGAAGCCTGGAAAGAAGCCTTTTGTAATCTATCCTGCTATGGCACAGCCATTGACACCAGCATGTCACTTCTCTCTTTTAGATGGGAATGTGGTGGAACCTGACATGTCTGCAGGGTTTTGCCCAGATCACAAGGCAGCCATGGTTTTATTCCTTGACAGGGTCTATGGAATTGAGGTTCAAGAGTTCCTCCTTCATCTTCTTGAAGTTGGCTTTCTGCCAGATCTCCGGGCTGCTGCTTCTTTAGATACGGTATGATTTGAACAATTAATTTCTTCCACTTTGGACTTTCCAGTCTGTGTCTTATGATATTCTTTCATGCATATATTCATTCACTCATTTATCATCAACAAACATGTTTTGAGTACCTATTATATTTTCAGGCATGCAGTGAGTAAACAAAATAAAATATACTATATCTTCAAGGAATTCACTGAATAGTTAAACTGCCAACCTCAAGAATATGTTAAGAATTCTGATAAGATGGTATGGAAGTCAACAAGAGGTTCATATTACCCTAATTCAGACTGATGTTGAGCTCTGTTCAGTAATATCCTCTAAAATGACCTAAACAATTATGCTTCTCAATTAAAGCATTTAAAATATTAAAAAGATTTAATGAACATTATTGAGTCATGTCAGTTACAGTATCATCCTGGCGTCTTCATTTGTTAAGGTACAGAGAGGTCAAAATCTGTCCTGTAGATTGGGTGGTCTACATGGAGTATCTGCCATTATCAGTGTAAATGTTCAGCTTTTTGAAGCATTGTGGAATAAGCTGAAGTTCCAAATGTTATTATAGTAGTTATAGTAATGTTTGCTTTTATTTGCCTATTCATTTTGTCAATTAAATGGACTTTTCTTATTTCAGGGGAAATCAGATCTTGATCTGAAAATAGCCTTTTCATAAAATCTGTGAGAGCGGAATCATTAAAATCAAGTGGAGTTTGTGACCAGTCTGGGCACCTTGGCGAGACCTCATCTCTAAATAAATCAAAAAGTTAGCCAGGCATGGTGGCATGCGCCTATAGTTCCAGCTACTTGGAAGGCTGAGGTGGAAGGATTGCCTGAACCCAGCAGGTCAGGCTAATGGTGGTCTTAAGCGTGCCACTGCACTCCAGCCTGGGTGACAGAATAAGACTCTGACTCAAAAAAAAAAAAGGAAGTGGAAATTTCTTTGTTGGGCCTATTCACATGAAATTCTGAACTTAAATAGTATAGATGATAATACATAAATACAGTCAGCTTTTGTACATCAGCAGGGATATGGATAAAATTAATAATAAAATTAGGAATAAAAAAGAAATTAAAAATGAAAAAGAACTTCTGAATATGAAATCTATTGTGCAAATGATCTCTTCTCCCTCTTCCCCAAGCAAAGGAAAAACAGTCACATCTTTGATAACATTAATAAATTCATCTTACATCCATCCTACCATTGATTTTTTTTTTTTTTTTGAGTTGGGGTCTTGCTCTGTTGTCCAGGCTGGAGTACAGTGGCATAATCACAGCTCACTGCAGCCTTGACCATCTGGGCTCAGGCAATCCTTCTGCCTCAGCCTCTCAGGTAGTCGGTACTATAGGCAAGTGCCACCAGGCCCAGCTAATTCTTTTATTTTTTGTAGAGACGAGGTCTCGCTATATTGCCCAGGGTGGTCTTGAACTCCTGAGCTCAAGCAATCCTCCTACTTCAGCCTCCCAAAGTGCTGGAATTACAAGGGTGAGCCACTATGAGTGGCCCTGCCACTGATATTTTATGATGGAACCTGAACCTCTTGGGCTTTTGAGAAGCTAGGCATAATTTCATTCATTTTTATCTATTTATGAACTAACCATTGGTTGCTTTTAGTGATAAAAATCATATGAACCACATCTACAGATAAAACTATAGAATATATTTTCATTTTTTATACTGCTGTCACTTTTAGATAGTGAAATTATGTGTCCATATGTTGATCCCTTTGAAAGCAGTCTACTGCCAAAAGCAAACGACTCTCTACTCTGATTCCTTTTTAGGCTGCTTTGAGTGCTACAGACATGGCCTTGGCCCTCAACCGGTACCTTTGTACAGCCGTGTTACCTTTGTTAACAAGATGTGCTCCTCTGTTTGCTGGCACAGAGCACCATGCTTCCCTCATTGATTCACTACTTCATACTGTATATAGGCTTTCTAAGGGCTGCTCACTTACCAAAGCTCAACGGGATTCCATAGAAGTTTGTTTACTCTCTATTTGTGGGTAAGTAGACAACTGGCTCTATGCCACATTTCTTCTTCTTTAGAAGAGAATTTACAATGTGGACTTTGACAAATTACTTTGAATTTTGGAAACATTTTCTGTACCAAAAATTTAATTCATCTTAGGTTGTCCTGTAAACTGAGGAATGAATCTTCTCGTAGTATCCTTGCTCCCGGTTAAGTGCCTTGCTTTTCTGCTCAAGATTAATAGATTCTTTTGACTGTGTGTGATCACTTTAATTCTTCTTCCAGAAGTAGAAAGATAAAAGGGACTCATTAAATATAAAAAAATGATAAAGTATAATAAAATTATATTTATGTATGGCAATGGTGAAGGCTAAGTATTTCCTCCAACCTGGAAAACCGTTCGCTCTGGGTAGAAGTGTCCAAATGTCTTACTATGAACCAGCAGCAGAGTTCCCCTGCTGAAGTCCTGACAGACAGTGAAAGTGATAATTTTTCAAGTCCTTGAGGAGGATGATGGCTCCTTTCTGATTGTTCAGGAACTCTCAGAGGGAAAGGCCTCTAGCCTGGCAGCCCACGGGGGAGGACAGGTTTTCACCCATGGGGGAATGTGGGACTGAGGGAGGTACAATATCAGGAGAGGAGTTTTATAACTTCTCTGACCTAAGATTCTTTAATATGGGATCAAAATTCTCATCTCACAGAGTTTTCTTTATGTTATATGAGGTAAATCACTTGGTATTGCCTGACACAATAGATCTTCACTATGTATTAGTTTTTCTCCCTTGTCTTTTTTTATTCTCCCTTGTCTTCCTGTATTCTTTCTCATTTCTGTTTCTTATCCAATGGAATAGGAGAAGGAGCATTTACTAAAATTAATGGAGGAAGATCTTAGGAAACAGCATGAGTGGTTGTGAGTGGTTGGGAAGGAAAGGGGCAGAAGAGAAATATCTTCTGCAGCAAATAAGTGATGGCCTTCAGATCTGAGGAATAGAGATGAGTTGGTAAATGTAAGCTCATATAAATCGAGTAACTATAGGGTTAGTCTTTTGACTAGGAATAACTAAGTAATGCCATCTGAATATAATATCCCATTTTACACTATATAATTTAGTCTAATGTATGATCTACCTAGTTTAGACACATTTCTCTTCATTATTAAAATTAGCTTTTGTTCCAACAGCCAATTGA
This sequence comes from Carlito syrichta, assembly GCF_000164805.1. Lineage (NCBI taxonomy): Eukaryota > Metazoa > Chordata > Mammalia > Primates > Tarsiidae > Carlito > Carlito syrichta. Next base: position 381,099 of record NW_007248061.1, read on the forward strand.
GACCTTCTATGATGCAGCACTTACTCAGAAGATTAGTATTTGATGTTCCATTATTAAATGAGCATGCAAAGATGCCTCTTAAGGTAAGTATAAGAAATGCTTGTGTTTATTTGACTACTGGTTACTGTGACTTTATTCCCGTATAACATGGACATCTCTTAGATGCATCATGCTTGATCGTTGATGCTGCTGAATTTCTCCCAGTTATTGAAATGGGCATGTAAGTTATAGAAACGTGTATTAACTTGAAATAAACAAGTAACAGAGGATCCTAGAACTCTTAAAATTGATTTTCATGGAAATAGACGTCAGTGGGGAAAAAAATGAATCACACGGAAAAGATAAGCCAAGATATTTTTAAGCTGGAAAACATGGCCTAAAACATTAGCAACCCCAAGGAATAAAGAGCAGGCTTTAAAGACAACATTTTCTAAGGTAATAATCACATGAAAGTTTCCAAATATCACTTCATAGGGTTCAAAGATACCCTCTCTGTATATGCAGTTACGGTTTGTCACAAAGTATAAAAAAGTCAATGATATTTTCTCAGTCCAGCTTTGCTATTTATGATCAAATCTCATTCTCTCTTACTGACTTGGAAGTGCTTTCTTGTCATTTAATATCCTAATCTCAGAATACTGTCTGTGCATCAAGTTATATGGTAATGTAATGCACTTTTTATAGGTGACCACTCCGCATTGCCATCGAGTAGGTGTCATTTTTCTCCAATGGAAGAGTTGCAAGATACAGATCAGTCTATTTGTTGAGCTGTTGCACTAAGCATCCCTGAATATTTAACAAAAATAATTTTTCCCTATGAACATTGATTTTTGGCTTAATAAATCTAGATAAATTCATGAATTAGGTAAAGTAAATTATATCCTTGCTAAAAATTCCATTTTTATAGTCATTATCATCTAGAATAGCCCTTGTCATGCAAAAATTTTCTTGATACAAACAAGCTAGAAGATTCTCAAAGAAAGAAGTCTCATGTTCTTTATGCAATAAAGCTTTTTTACATTATAGATATTTCCATGCTAAGCCATGCAAATTAGATGTCAATATTTCATCATTTGAGACTCCTAAATTGTGTGGATACGTGGTGTGTTTGTGTTTTGTAACTGAAACGGAGACTAAAGTGAGGTAAACTATTTCAATAGTAAGAGGTGTAATTAACTTTAGTAATAATAGTCTTTACAGTTTATATTCTTCCTTAGATACAGAAGAGTCAAAATATTTGTAGTCGGCTCATACAGATTATTTTATTAATTTGATAAAGATAGATCAGTAATAAGTTATCTACAGAGATACCAAATAATTGAAAGATTCAATCTTTGTCTTTGAATTTCCAGTTTATTTCTAAGCAAACAAACAGCATACATAGCTGAAAGCCGAAGGCACAGCATAAACATTAAGTAAGGTAATAAATTGCACCCATTACCACCAAAGAAATATATGTAGATAAAATAAATGATTCAACTAGATGAGTTTTAGAACTTTACTTAGAGAAGTAAGTTTTGAGGCAAACCAAAAAGCATGATGCCTAAGGAGAGGCACAGAGGAAGCAAAAATGACTCCAAGTGTATATAGTTCTCTTACTGTGCGTCTGGGTCACCTTGATATCAGTTCCTCCACTTTACACATGGATTTCAAGGTAGCAATGCATAAAATTATGAGTAAATGATAACAACTAAAGTAGAATTTAAGGATACATAGATTTTCAAACAACCTCATAAAGAATGCTGCTCAAGATATAGTTATTTGTAAAATTAAACGTTTGGTCCTCATATGATGATCAATGTCCAACTTTAAAGTGACATAGTAATAGTATTAGTATTCTCCAAAAGAGTTCATTTGGGATTGAACAGTCTCACTTTAGCTGACCTCATTCCATAGCATTAGAATGCCTTATAAAGGGACATGGAAAAAATATAAAAGGCGTCTATAGCTCATTGCTTTTTAAATTGTTTTCCCTCATAGCTGCTGACAAATCATTATGAAAGATGCTGGAAATACTATTGCCTGCCTGGAGGGTGGGGGAACTTTGGTGCTGCCTCCGAAGAAGAACTTCATTTATCCAGAAAGTTGTTCTGGGGCATTTTTGATGCCCTGTCTCAAAAGGTAATTCAGTGGTTTGTGGATCTATTTGTATTGATAAAGTGATAAAAAGTCAAAGGTAGTATTCCTAGTATACCTAGTATTCCCAGTCAAGACATATATATATATACAACTTTCTCTTTTCCTGTATTCTTAACTTAATAATAAATGTTGAGAATGCAATTTGTATTTATTTTTCTTAATCATTATGGTAGCATTTCCTTTAGATCATATTACTGCTTCTGAATTTAAAATGGATAAACAGCTGGAGATTGCACCCTTGGTTAAGAGGTTTCTTGTGCATTTGGACGTATTTTAACATGAACTCTCCTTTGTTATATCTTATAAAGCCTGAAGAAATTTTATCAAAAATGCAAACTATGAAAGCTTATAAATTATAATATTTCAGTGGTCTGCTGATGTCTCCAGCTTTGCTGCTATAACGTTTTAAATATTCCCACTCAGTGTTGTTTTGTGTATGTGACAGTCTCTTATAGTTGTGAATTTATAATGAATAATTCATAAATTTTCAGATGACTGAAGAGTCGAAATTTCAGATAAAAATCAGAAAAAAACATATTTTGTATGCTTATGCTTAAATTAAACAAGATCAGTATGTTCCCAGATAGACATTATTAGATTATTGGAGCAGTATAATCACAAGTTTATGATATAATAGGGGGAAGTTTATCTGTGATTGCATTTGGTAGCTACATGTTGATGCTTTTTTTTACTGAATTTCCTTTGGCAACTGAGTCCTTTTGAAATAACAATTTTTAGAAGCATTTACAACATTTATTTAAAATAAAACATTTAAAGTAAGATAATTTAAAAGTTACTTTTTAAAAGAAAACTTATAACTACAAATTTAACTAATTATAAATTAATATGCAAATACCTATTCCCAGAAATTTTTGTTATGCATACTTTTTTTTTTTGAGAAAGTAGGATTTATTGGGAAGACAGAAAAGCTCCCACAGTGAGAGGGGACCCAAGGGTGTTGCCCTGTGCATACTTTCTATAGAATTTAATTCCTATTTCAGCATTTTATTTTTCATCCCTTTATAAAACAACCCAGAAAGTTAAAATTTTCCACTGTATGGAATGTTATCCTATGAGTATTTCTCACGTATAGTCATTATAAGGTAGGACAGTGTAATTTATAACTAACTATAAGATATATTGTCCTCACTGACTGAAATCATGTTTATGTAGTAAAGACATTTTATGGATTTAGAATATTCAAGTTTACTTCATGTTAAATATGTTGGAGAAACAAAGTTTTTATCTTCTTTAAGATGCAAGTGCAATAAATCTAGCTGCAGCTTCTCTTAGTTGGATGAGATTTCAGGCTATGTGTTCCATTTTCTAGAGAAAGAATCATCAGAGAGTTAAGTTGTCCCAGGATTATCTAGATTTTCTTCCGCAACCTTGTATCAGCCAAAGTGCTCATGCTGACAACTTTTGCCATATAGTAATATAGTATTTTTTCGATCCTCCATTTTTCCCCCAGAAATATGAACAAGAACTTTTCAAACTGGCACTGCCTTGCCTGAGTGCAGTTGCAGGAGCTTTGCCTCCAGACTACATGGAGTCAAATTATGTCAGTATGATGGAAAAACAGTCATCAATGGATTCTGAAGGGAACTTTAACCCACAACCTGTTGATACCTCAAAGTATGGACTCTTTCTATTGCAGCAGATTTTTATTGTAAATGATGTGTGAAGTCTGAAATTGAATAAGGTACTAAAGTGAACTTTCTCTAATACATGCCCCCTTTGAATTGGTATCCTTTTAATAGGAGTTCCTTTAATTTATCAAGTGATAGTAATAATCATTATAATGATTATATGAAGACAAGAAATAGATAAGATATACCTTCTAGGATACTCTTAACATAATCAGGATTCTCTGTTTAACCACATGGCAATATCTGTAATAATGAGAATCAAGAAAGTATATCAGTTATACTTTTAGTTGAAAACTTACCCAGAATGTTTATTAATAACTATAATCAATCTCTGTACAGCATATTTTACTTAAGTTGATCCCAGCATGCAGTGCAAAGCCATTTTTAGGAGTAGCAGGGAGTCACTTCACCCATCACCACATCTCAGCAAAGCTCAGTGTTCAGCGTCATAAAGCACAGCAAGAGACGGAAGGAATGTCAAATGAGAACTTCTGTAGAAAATGTAGTGTGCAGTCAGAATACAGTTTGACAACCTTAACTAAAGATAAAACAACATTATTTAACATGTTGAAACTTCTTACATGTATTTAGTTGCATAAATTGTTCTACAGATCGGATGTTTGGGTACTTCAGGCGCTTGAAGTCTCAGCATTTTGTTGTTGTTGTTGTTACTGTCTTTAAGTAGGACCACGGTTCTCCATTTGCCAGGAAAGCTGCCTCTTCATGCCACATTATCTTACTGATTTCATGGTGACTCAGCAAGATCAGTTTTAGAAAGGTAGTCACTTGGTAGTTATTATCCACGGCTTCTGAATTTGCTGGGGAGTTCAACTTTGAGGCTTCTGAGTGCCCCCTACCTGGTTTAGCTTCCATATCCAGATCAAAATTTCAACCTGAGTGGTATGCCATTAGTTTGATAATGCCTTCAATTTGCATGTTTGGTATTTGATGACAGTTCTGTGAGAAAAGATTCTTCCCCCCAGTATTTGGCTTATGTGATTGATCTTTTGTATTTCTTCCAAAGTAAGTAAACCAAAATATCACATGTTCACATTCCTACATGGGTAAGTTTGTGGTTCGCTAACCTACACTATAATGTGGGATTTTAAACTAGCATCAGAACATGGGCATGTATATTAATTTACCTAGACTTGCCACTTTGGAGACTTCTTAACAGAATTAGATGCATATGGTGATATCGATAATTTCTACGTGATTGTGATTTATATATATTGCTTCTTAAGTATGTATATGTCCTCTAGTTCAGTTACTAAAAACTTTGCTGGAAAAGTACAGTAAACTATCTTATACTAGGTTTTATTGAGAATATATTCTCAAAATTAATTGGTTTATAGGTTATATTCACAAATGAATTGAATTATGTAGATTTTTTATTTAAATTTTCCATTCATCGGTATGTTTGATATTCCCAAGTCTTAGATTTACCATCAGACTTGGTCATCAACTGCATGCATTTGACATCTGTTCAAGGGATTAAATATTTATATAAGCATGAAAGGTATCAAGAGTAAATGTTATTTTTATAAAGCATGAGTTTGTTAATTACTTTTTCCTACAGTTAATATTAATAATGTTTTAAATGTTATATATGGACTATTAATATTTAAAATTATTAATACAGCACTAATTGTATAAAATTAATTTAAAAGCTTAGTACATTTTTAAAATAGAAGAGACCAGATTTCAGCATCTTTTATCTATTTATAGTTGTTTCAGAAGATACTTAAGTCAAAAAGAGAACAACTTCAGTGAGATACAGGAAGAAAAGTGTGTCTTTAAGCTTATTTAGTTTAATTGTATCTTGATTTAGGGTTTGTTTTTTTCTTTTTTGTATAATGTGTTGTCTTCAAATTTTAATATATTTCGATTATTTTAATGTAAATATGCATTTAATAATTATTATATTATGTATATTTTGATTTAATTTGTGCTAACAATAAAATATGAATCAATATAAGATGAACAGAACATGATCTGCTTGACTTTTCTGTTCTGAAAACTGTTAAAACTGTTTTTTAGCAGTTATAATTGAGTGGGATTTAAGCATTCATAAGCTGTGAGTAAATTATTAATATGATTTCCTATAAATTCTTTGAAAAATCAAGTTTTTTGTTTTACTTTTTTCATAGTATTACAATTCCTGAGAAGTTGGAATACTTCATTAACAAATATGCAGAACATTCGCATGACAAATGGTCAATGGATAAGGTAAAAGGCAAATATTATGTTTAACTTAGTCTTTAATGATTAGTCCCTGCCCAAATTTCTCTTACCATGTAGTTTTCTATTTTAAAGTGAGAGCTTTATCTAAATTAGAAAAGAACATTTAATTATAATTGCAGATATATTTAGCTAATTCTGCCACTAACACAAGTATGATACCCATATGAATATGAATAAGGAAATTTGTGTTCATAAAAAGCACAATTTTAAGATTTCAAAAGACATATTAATTAAATCACAAACATAGTTTCTAAACACATATTGTTTATAAGGGATAAAAAGTAACAATTATCAGGAGCTTCAGGAAGCAGTGGTGACTCCAGGTTCAGAATTCACCTTTTAAGGAAACTTTGTTTTTATATACAGTTTTATATGAGATAAAATCGGGAAAAATTCCTAATTAGGATTTAATGATTGTTTACTCTCACCTACTCTTCTGTTGTGTTTCTTGCTACCAAGTTGATCTGAAGATCACAAAAAATAGATTACATTGGCCAGGTGACATATTTTATTTGTGTTTTCAAGAAAAAACCCAAATGAGAACGTTAAAGCAGCTGCATTTATGAGATAATTCCCACATATTATGAGAGTTTCTAAAGTAAGCATTATGCCTGAGGATTCACATTTAAGGTGAGCCTAGTTTAAATTTGAGAGAGGATGGTTAAAATAGTTTTGTCAGGACTGGGCTTGGTGGCTCAGTCTGTAATCCCAGTACTTTGGGAGGCCTAGGCAGTGGATTGCCTGAGTCTGTGGGTTCGAGACCTGCCTGGGCAACCTGGTGAGACCTCATCTCTACAATAAATGAAAGATTAACTAGGTGTGGTGGTGCGTGCCTGTAGTTCCGGCTAATTGAAAGGCGGAGATGGAAGGATCATCAGAGCCCAGCAGGTCGAGGCTGTGGTGGCTGGGAGCATGCTACTGCCCTCCAGTCTGGGTGATGGAGTGGAACTGTGACTCAAAAAAAAAAAAAATAGTTTTGTCAGAAAGAAAAAAGTTGAGTCGAGATAGTTCAAGAACCTAAATTATGCATGTACTGATTTGGTGAAATGAAAATCAAACAGCAAAGGCTCCACAGGATGCTTATGTCACTTAACTCAGTATCATCATGCTAGAGATGTCTTGTTCCATTTCAGATTTTGCCCTGGCCAATCAGTTCCTTACTCTCTCTAAGAAACCTCTCTTATATTTGCTTTGATAAATGTGTGGTTCTTTGTTGATTAATTAATTTACTAGGTAAGCCAGTAAGGGTCTGTTTTTATAAAGACTCCATAGAGTATGGAGCCAGTGGAGTTGACTATTACAACAAGGTAGTCCTGAGCTTTTCCAGTCTAGTTACCCAGACTCCAGAGGCAGGCATGAGATGATACAGAGAAACGATGATATGTACACATGGGCAAAATAGTGTGTAGCGAACATGTTGATAGATAATTGGTTAGAGGGATGGGCAGAATAGGTAACATTCAGGTAAGCTTCTGACATACATCCTCCAGTTTTCCTGCTTAAAATGAACATTTTATATACACGTGTCATAGGTGGGGTCCTGAAATGTGTCAGAATAAATATCATTATGGCCATGCATCCCTGTAACCTCCATCTAGGAAAATGCTTGTTGGCATAATCACAGACCTGGGTCTGTTGAAGAAAGACAGGGTGCTTCCAATCTCTACATAAAAAGACTTCCAGATGTTTACTGAAAATCACATTGATTAGGATGAACATCTTCATGCTGACTTATGCTAGATAAAATTCAAACCTTAATCATTATCCCAGTTCATTTTAGGTTTATTTTATCAAGCATGCTTAAATACGTGCACCTCTAGACTCTAAAATTAATTCATGTAAAACAATTTTTTTTTTTTTTAAGTTGGCAAATGGATGGATTTATGGAGAAATATATTCTGACTCTTCTAAGGTTCAACCATTAATGAAGCCATATAAATTATTATCTGAAAAGGTGAGTTTTTTTTTTAAGTTTACAAAGCTTTAATTTTTTTGGAAAATATTTTCTTTGTTATTATATTTTCTTATTCAAACGTCCTGTTTATTTTCTATTTACTACTTTTACCCTTTTCAAAGGTTTTATTTTTTATCTTCGTGTATTTTGTCTTTTTCTCTTAATTCCCATTTTCAGTCAGTATTCCTGTGGTTATACTTTTTTCTTCTTAATATTTTTCTTTTCCTTTTTGGCTTTTATTCCCCTCCCATATTTTTAAGGACTTGAGAAAATATTCTTGTCATGCTTCAGAGCTTCTTGATGAGGAATGATAAGAAATAGTTTAATGTGGTTTTTGTGTAGAAGTTTTTATATATTTTACTTCTTTGGAGGAAAATGAATTTCTTGACAAGTAAAGCAAAAAGAATTTTATTTCATTGTGAATCACATGCGTATTACATAAGCTGTCACTTATTCCTAATTGTATTTCTTCTTTTGAGTTTCTGTGTAAGTTAAAGAGAACTAACCTCTGTGCTATATACTGAGTGAAGATCCCTCTTAGTAGCATGCATGAAACTAGATCTTAGTTCACAGTCTGCATTTTAGAATTTTACTTTTATATTTTTAACTAAGCTGATCAAATGTTTGAGAATTGGAGGCGGTCAATTTCAGAACAAAGCATTAAATATTTTAAATTTTCATTTAGATTCATAATATACCTGGGTTGTTTTGTGTGTGTTTTCTCTTTTTCTATAGGAAAAAGAAATTTATCGCTGGCCAATCAAAGAATCTTTAAAAACTATGCTGGCTTGGGGTTGGAGAATTGAAAGAACCCGGGAGGGAGACAGCATGGCTCTTTATAACCGGACTCGTCGTATTTCTCAGACAAGCCAGGTCAGAATCACAGGGATAAAGTAATTGTTTATGTTGTTTTAAAAATAATTTTCAATTAATTATTAGGTTTTTCTAAACAAATAATTTGAAATTTTGGAAGACTCATGTACAATTTAGAAGGAAGAAAGTTTTAAGTGAGGTTAAATGGTGAGTAAGGTATTAGAATTAATGTGCAAGTTTTATTTTCCTGGTAGTTCAAGGAGGACCCAGTTGTAAGGTCCTGGAGTTTTATCAATAAAGGCTGTGAAACATGTTCGTTTTCTCTGGTTCATTTGCCTGCAAAGCTTTATTCTCCTTTCCAGTCAGAACTGAGAGTTGATTCTGAGGGAAGGTTAGGGCATTCAGACAGTTGAGAACCAGATCCAGACCCCGTAGACATGCTCTGTACAGGTGGTCTTGAGCACCTGTCCGGCTGCAAAGGGAAGATGTGCAACCAGACAGGCAGAGCAAGAATTCAGAGGACATGGCTGTGATGAACCCTGATCGTGACACCACACTCCAGTCTGGGTGCCAGAGTGAGATACCAACTTCAATTTTTCAAAAGTTCTGATTTTGGCATATTTTACAATAAAGTATGGATGGAAGCTGTACAATTTTTTTTTCTTTTTGGTGTATGTGCAAAAGGAAAATAGATTAGCTTTTATTTTCATCTGTTGCAACAAATGTTGAGCACAACTGCATACTAGGTACAGGGAATACAAAGACAGCAAAATCCAGTTCTAAACCTCACAACTCAAAAAAGGATAGTAGAGAAGTTCAAGTTAAGCCTGCTATAACAGTGCAAAAAGGGCAAGGCTAGTGTTATGTACAAGGTACTACAGAGTATAGGGAAATAAATGATTTTTTTTTTTTGGTAAGGTAGATAAGAAAGAAAAAAATCACAGTATAATGGAGGTGACTTTAGGCTTCATTATGAAAAATAAGGTGGATCTCCTCACTGCCTTTAATAGCAAAACTATGTACTGTAATTTAAAATTATATATTTTGCATGCAACCCTCTTTCTGTTTCTCCCCTTTGTTTTAATTACGCAGTAAGCCCACAATAGATTTTCTTAATCCATGGGGTTATAGTGATCTTTACCATGACATGTGATTTATGAAATTCATTCTTAAATCAAGTGTGATTTCAAAATATTAGGTGATGCTTATGCCAGAGACATAGTGTGTAGATGATGAGGCAGCCACTGAGATTAGACCACTTGGGCTTAAACCCTGGGGTTGCTATTGTTTAGAAATGTGCCTCTAGGCACTTGATCTCTTTTTGCCTCTTATTCTATTATGTAAATATTTTTATTGCCAGAGAGCAAGAGAGCTTTTCATCAATGGTAAATTAAAGAGTGTGTTTGTGTTTTTTACCTATGGGTAATAACGATTTCTGTCAGCCTCAGAAATGGAGAGCAAAATACAGCAAATGCCACGAATTTATTTATAGCCCTTATCATTATTTTCACTCAAAGGTTCTCTAAGCATAAACATTTCCAAGTATTATTTGAAATGTTAAAATAGATTGTTATTGCTTCACTACTATCCTTATAGTACTGTCTTTTTTATCAACTATCATCCTGACAAACTTTGTCATGTATTTTTTTTTTCTCTGTTACTGATTTCCCATGTGATTATAGTGACTTTTCTATAATGTGTAAACTCTTCTAAATAAATAAAGGAGCACTTTTCATAGCATCAGTTTATAGTAAGGAATATAAAGGGATGAGTAAAGATCATGTGTTGATATGATTCTGGAGCTTGGTATTCTCAGCTTTTACCCTCTGGGGCTCAGCACTCCCTCTGGCAGGCACAGATGACCCATGCTTGATGGCAATATCTAGCACAGCCAGCCTGAGTTGAAATCCTGGTCTCACCAGTGAGTACCTAAACCACGTGAGCTTGGACAAACTGGTTAACCTCTCTGTGCTGCAGTTTTCTCATCTTTAAAATAAAACTGATAAGAACATCGGGTTTAGAAGAATGTTGTGAGAGTTTTGGTTGTAACTGACATATATTTCAATAGAGATTAGCCATAATTTTTATCACTATTATTTTTATGTGGATCAATAACCTTGTGAATGTCCTTTATTTTCTATGAACACTATAAAAAAGACATGCATTCTGACTTCAGGAAATGTACCATCCACTTAGGGTTTTCTCATTTGCATTTGTGAGACAAACATAGGGCATGAATAATGCTAGTATCAACTTAATAGAATATACAATAAAATAGATAAGGGCTGATAGAATTAGTGATTTTGATTCCCTTAGGGTAGTGATGCTAAAATCAGCACCAAAGTACATTTCTGACAATATCAGGCAAGTCCCTAAATTCTCAAAGATTACTTATTTACCCCCAAATCCCAATTCCTTGTCATGTATCTGTTTTCAGTACTATAAATATAGGATAAAAACTATTTAAACAAATGAAAAATAATCTTATAACTTGGGAGAAGGAGGACTTGGGAATGAAAGTTTGAGAATGTGTTATCATTCTAGAAGTAAAATACACAGTGGAATAGAGGAATGATTCATTCAGCTCTTCAACAGATATTTATTGAGCACCTACTATGTGTTCTACATTAGTCTAAGCTTTTCAGATAGATTGTGAACAAAATGAATAAAAATCTCTGCTCTCATGGAACTTACCTTCTAATGGAGAAGTAAACAATAGAGTTAATTATATTCTATGTTAGAATATTATGCATGTTATGAAATAAAGAAAATGTATGAAAAGGTAGATTGGTAGTGCAAGCGGTGAGGGTTGGAAGATGTGTGAAGGTGAGTGGCAATTTTAGTATGGAGTTTTCAATGTGTATGTCATTAAGAAGGCAAATTAAATAAAAACCTGTCCTGTAAGAGTTGAGGGAGTTTTTCAGATTTGGAAGATGAATGTCCTAAGCAGTGCACACATACTAAGGTGGAAGTGTATAAGCTGAGATGAGAAAACCAGTAACGTTAGAGGCCAGTGAATAGCATAAGGGGACAGAAGTCGCGGGGGCCAGGACCTGCAGGATGCCGAAGGTCATCTTGAGGACTTTGATAAGTGCTTTGGAGTTAGAATTACTTTCAAAATTTGATTACGCTGTTTTCTATTCATCACTTCTAAAATTATTGGATTTTTCTTGATCCTCATTTTTCTCATTTTAAGATGGTAAAAAGTAATATCTATTTTTCAGAGTTTTTCTGAAGATTAATGAGTTAATCTTTTTTTTTTTTTTTTTTTTTTTTGAGTTGGAGTCTCACTCTGTCACCCAGGCAGGAGGGCAGTGGCATGCTCCCGGCCACTGCAGTCTCGTCCTGCAGGGCTCAGCGATCCTTCCGCCCCAGCCTTTCAAGTAGCTGGAACTACAAGCACAAGCCATCATGCCCAGCTAATTTTTGGATTTATTGTAGAGATGAGGTCTCGCCAAGTTGCTCAGGCT
>NW_007248061.1:393387-445564 GCF_000164805.1 Carlito syrichta
CTGGTCTCAAACCTGTGGGCTCAGACAGTCCTCTCACCTTGGCCTCCCAAAGTGCTGGGATTATAGGTGTGAGCCACCACGCCCAGCCAATCTATGTTTCTTGATTACCACACACATGGTTTTATCGCTAATAAGATTAGTGTTCATGGTAAAGCTCCTGGCTCAAAGGTATTGCATATTCCAGGTAACCTGAAATTGTATAGGATCTGCCCAGTCTGCTGATTTCCATGGAGTGAAGAAACAGGCAATTAAAAGCACAAAAAGAATCTGTGCTGAATAAAAAAAAATGTTTACTTATAGTCTGAAAACTGGCATAAAGAACTTAGTCTAAAATAAAAACGATGTTCATTTCAGTTATACAAGGATATGTAAATTTCAGTTACATAAGATAACCATATATCCTCTTAATATATAAGAGGATATTGAATACTGGGAATTCTATTTTAAGAACAAATATAGTTATTGATATCAGCTCTATTTTATTCATTTATTCAATAAAATTTACAGAAAGTCTAATATCATTTTTCATCAGTTTTAGGACACACATTTGCCATATTTTAATATCTGTGAGATTGGGAATCGTTTTATATACCTGACACTAATGAAAGATGGCATGTGTTGAGCTCTGGGAACAGTAAGATGAATAAGACTCATCTCATATCTGCAAAGTTTTTGCTGTATAGGGGAAAGGCTTATTGCTCAGGGAATAACAAAATAAATAGTTTGGAAATGTGGTTCTGACCTTTACAGAAGGGTGAGATTGAAGGCAGAAAGACAAACTACTTTGGAGGATAGTATAGTCATCCCAGAATAACCAAAAACAAAAACAAAGAATGTTAAGTATCTGAATTAGAACAAAGACAACAGAAATAGAAAGAAGTGGGTGTGCTAGGGGATATTTTCAAGCAAAAGAGACAGAATTTTGTGACTAATTGATATGTGGTGGTCATGGATTAAGGGGAGCAGTCAGAGGTGATTGCCATGTATATTCTAACTTGAGTCACCAAGTTGATAGTTGAGGTAAAGACCATAGGAGTTCTGGGGGACAGCAGGGAGAGAATAATGAATTTGATTTTAGATATCGTGGTAGGCAAAATGATGCCTCCCAAAGATGTCCACCCCCTCATCACCACAACTGTATGTGAACTACATTGGCGATGATAGTTATGGTGGTAGTAAAGATAGTGATAGTACAGTGTAAAGTATGCCGAGAAGGAAGAGACAAGCCACTGGTGGTTAAAAAGGTTTATTAAAGAAAAGAAAAGGGGGGAAGTGGCTGACTCTACAGAGAGAAACCAGCGACCTTTGTTCTCTTGGAGGCCACTTATAAAACCCCAGTCTTGGCTCACTGGGCTCTGAGAAGCGATTTTAGGGAGTTTGGAATTGAGAACCAAAAAGTGGTTTTGGGAGTTTGAGTTGTCAGTCGTCTGGCCTTTAAAGGTAGATGTTGGTAGTGTTGAAGGCTGTTCTTACAGCCTTGGGGTACAGATATCCACACTAAGCCTGTCACACCTGTCTCTGAAACGCAGGCTTAGGAAAGCAAAACACTGACAGTCAGTACCAGGATATTATCAGTCACATAGTTTTGGGATGTTGGTCTCAGGAAAGCAGATATTGGTAGTAAAGTAATTAGTAACAGAACGCTGTTAGAACAGAGTGTTAGCTTTTTGGGTCATTGTAACTCTGTGCTCCATTTACAAGGTTTATATGATGAGTTGTTTTAACTACAATCTCCTCTCCCATTCCCCTACAAACCCTATCATGCAGTAGCAATAATAACAGTTTGCCAAGATTCCTGATCTGTTTCTATGTGTCAGGCACTGTGCTAAGAACTTTATATTCATTATTTAATTTTATACCTCTCTTTGAGGTAGATGGTATATTGAGCATGTGAAAAGAAAAACTGAAGTCAATTAAATTTAACAGTTTAATTGAGAAAAAAACAGTGGCAGCCACTGGTTTGGTGAGACTGGTTTGATGAGACCAGGACTGGTTTGGTGAGACTCCAGGACTGCCATGTGGCTGGAAACAAACAAAAAAAAAAGGAATGCGAGATACAGAGACAGGAGAATGTTTCCAGCTTGGTGTTTAGACATGGTTTGAACAGTTGGCCATCTATAATTGACTAAAGCTCGGCTACTGTAATTGACTGAGACTCAGCTATTGAAATGATCTAAGTCAGTTAATAAAAAATTTTAATCGCTAGCAAAATAATAGTATTAGCCAGCTTAATATAAGTAACTCCATTTTATTTAAAGCTTCCATCTTAGTTGCCTGCCTGACCTAAGAATAACCTCTTAATGCGTACATGTGATTGCTGTAATGTTCTCATGACCACAAACCCCCAGGTTTGTCCCCTTTGGGCAGGTCATGGTGCTGATCCTTCCTGCTGACTGTTACTAAACTCCCTAGCCACAAGCTCCATATACTTGTATGCTTTGTTAACTGTAATCAAATGTCCCAAGAAATTGTTAAGAAATTATTCCTTGCAAAAGCCCCCTACCACATTCCTGAAATTTGTTCCTAGTTTAAGTTCCCCATTGTTTTTAGTTCCTCTTACTTCAACCCCCCCCCCCCCGTGCACTCCCTGCTGTGTAGCCAACATTGCAAATTTTACCTATAAAAACTTGTCACAGGCGAGGCTTGGTCGCTCAGGCTGTAATCCCAGCGCTTTGGGAGGCTAAGGTGAGTGGATTGCCTGAGCCCACGGGTTCGAGACCCGCCTGGACAACTTGGCAAGTCCTCATCTCTACAATAAATCAAAAATTAGCTGGGCGTGGTAGCATGCACCTGTATTTCCAGCCACTTGGAAGACTGAGGTGGAAGGATTGCCAGAGCCCAGCAGGTCGAGGCTGCAGTGGCCGGGAGCGGCCACTGCACTCCAGTCTGGATGACCGAGTGAGACTCCAACTCAAAAAAAAAAAAAAAAAAGAAAAAAAAAACTTGTCACAAACAGCACAAGTTTGTCAAGAGTTCCTGGTATGAGCCGCTCTTGACTGCGTGCTTTAAATAAAGGACTCTTCATCTGAAACTTGGCGTGCTGGCATGACTTCCTCTCACTTTCTCAGTCATAACACTATTTGTTAACAAAGATAAATTTCTATGTTAGGTTTTCAGTTTGTGTAATACTAAGCTAGAGTGTAGTTTGTTTTGTAGGACTTACAGGAAGGCTTCTCAAGGCTGAACTTAGTCTGATTTAACAAACATCAGATATGGGTAACCAGAATCTTAAAACTGTTAAGTTACTTGCTCAAGGCCACACTTGTACTTGGTAGGGCACAGACAGGCTGTAGTTATACCACAGCTGCTTGTGAATGGGACAAAGGAAAGGTCTGACAGCTGGAGTTCAGTGGGTAGCTTTGAAAGTGAAAGATAATGAAGACATTTAATGCCTATTTTGTCTTTTTCCTTTCCTTCTTTCACTGAAATAAGAAGTGTGGTTGTTAGGTAAATGTTTTAAGACAATAGAGGATCTGAGACCTAAAGGAGATTAAAGTTTTAAATATTCATCATTAATAGGCATGTGAGCCAATAAGGATTGACTAAAAATACTCTTGTAACAAGAGTCCAGTTGGAATGGAATTTGTTATTTTTTATGATATCTCTGTACATTTTAACAGTACTGGAGCAGGAATAAGCATTTGAGTAACCTGAGAATGACACTGCAGACTCTTTAAAATTTAGGAGTCATTTAAAATATATGTTTATCATTTTCAATTGAAATTCACAATTTAAAAAAACCATATGTGCCTCTGTAAATAAACTTGGCTAGTGTAATTAACAATACACTTTTACATTGGACCATACGCTTGCTTGAGTAATGGAAAACCAGGCATGATCTTAACCTAGTGATTGTATTACACATATCATTATTAGATGGTAAGGCACAGAAGCCAGGGTTCAGCCAAAACTGACCTGTAAGTTGGGTGTCATTCATGAGCTCATTATTAATTATAGCATGTTTTAGACTCTCTTTTATTTTATAAGCATGAAATGAACATTTTTATTTTGCCTTTTTTATTTGTCTCAAATAAGAGAATATATACAATTATGAACTATATCACGATATAATTTTAGATGTGTAAGCAGAAACCAAAGTTCATTTCTATGGTCCAATTTTATATTATATGCCATTGGGTAGAATGAGTTAAGTGCCCAGGACTGTAGTGAAACTTACTTAAAATTGATGAGAAGATATATTTTGTTTTTAAAAAGAAAAAATTTAGAAGTTAAGGAATTCTTTGGGTCATTGAGGATTTCTTTGTAAACCACAGAATAGCATATATAATTTTATAATTAAAAATTTGGTTATATTTTCTCCTAACACTCGGCCCATAAAGACATTTGTAAATATTGACTTCTTTGATTAAGTATTGTTTGCTTGAAGAAGAGAAAATTTTATTACAGCTAATTAGTATTTGTGAGAAACTCACAATTATGAAGGTTTCTTGCATAAGGTCATGTTTCAGGCTTTTGGAATCGTTGCACAATTTGTCAAATTCTGGTCATTAACTTTTGGGATTGTCAATCCCTAAGATATTTGGATATATTATTTAATCATAAGTTATTATCAGACACTCAAATATAATTTAATTTGCTAGATATATTGTATTTGCCAAATCATCTTGTGTAGATACTTGCCAGTTTAATCTGAGAGAGCATATTTGGAAATTTGTTTGCCTCGTATTTCTAAAGTATGATTTTACACAACTTATCTAGGTTTCTGTAGATACTGCCCATGGTTATAGCCCGCGGGCCATTGACATGAGCAATGTTACGCTCTCCAGAGACCTGCACGTAAGTACAATTCATTTTTTAAAATATCCTCCAAATTTAATTTTTAAAAAGCATACTATAACACTTTTCTGCATGAATTGTTTCATTGTGATGATCATATAATTGATCCATAGAGTTTATAGATTGTGTACTCTGCTGTTTTAGTATTATGTGAAAGTTGGTCATATGAATTGGGTCATTCTTTTCATATCCGACCAAAACAGGGTCAAGAAGCCAGGTGGAAAAAGCACTCAGGACACGTAACATTTCTCCAATAATGTAATTCTGTACAAGTTCGGCTGCTGAAACTGCCTATTGTTACCTGAGACCAGTTTTATATATATGTGCTGAGATGACGTGCTGCAGTTCAGACTAATCTTGTTCATTGTCATCACCCTCCAATCAGAGCTTGCCAGCTCCTGAAAACCTTACCAGTGACAGTGGGCATTCTCAAAGAGTAATATATAACACTTCCTTTTTCAAAAAATAAAACCTTCAATCTTCTCTGTTTTTCAGACATACCAAAGATTACCTGGTCTGCGTGTATGCCTCAAATTGCAATTATTTCTTCCCAAATAAAACATTAAATTTAGAGATTATCTCTACATTTTTATTTTGACTTTGACAACTGTCAAAGTCTATATAACTTTTTCTAAGATGCTTCCTCCACATAGCGTATTTTCCTTAAAGATAATTTTCTTTTTAAAATCCTATCATTAAATAGCTGTGTGTGAGAAGAGAGTAAATAAATAACGAATAGTATTCTGCTGAAGGACCACCTTAGTTACTTATTTTAATTGATGCCATTTTACTACCTCCACTCACAGTCTTATCTGTTCTTTTAAATGACATTTGAATAAAATATAGAATGTGTTACCATAGAACACGTTAACATGTCAATATGGTATTTAGTGATACTGACGTTGTTAGAAACTGCATTACTCCAAGAGAAATAAGGATGTAAATATAAAATTTGACCCAAGTACGGTGGCTGATACCTGTAATCCCAGCAGTTTAGGAGGCTGACGTGGGAGTAATTGCTTGAACCCAGGAGTTCAAAACCAGCCTAGGCAACATGATGATATCTCTTCTCTACAATTTTTTTTTTTTTAATTAGCTAGGTGTGGTTGCATGCCTATGATCCCAGCTACTCAGGAAACTGAGGCGAGAGATCAGAGCTTAAGGCTGCCATAAGCCATGATTGTGCCACTGCACTCCAGGTTGGGCGACAGAGTAGGACTCCAACACTTCTTCTCTTTCTCTCTCCCCTACCCCCATATATATATATACACACACACACATATATATGTATATACACACATATATATGTATATATATGTTATAATGTATAATGTATTTTACATATATAATGTATGCATTGATAAATTGTTTGGTTTGCTGTTTGTTATTGTTCCTGTATAAATGTTTTAAAATGACATAGTAAACTTGAAAATTAAAATAAGTGAAAAGAATCACACAGATAATCTTATCAAAATACAAAAAGCCACAAAGATGAATGTGGCTAATTTAAAGTCCCTCACCTAGTTTGCATGGAGATTGCTCTAGAAGTTACGTCATTGTCCATTTAATGTTCTTTGTATTCAGTGTTTAGTAGGGTTTAGGTCATCTTTTGAAGCTTTGGAAATTAAAACAAGAACTTCTAAATAAATATACTTTTTGTGGAAGTCTACTGCTAATTTGAAGTTTCGTTGTTGAATTAATAAAACATTTCCTTTAAACATTATGAATAACAACGTTTGTTCTTATTGAATCACCTCTACTGTTTAGCTACTGTATAATAGTTCAAATTATTAAAATTCTCTGGAATTCAGATTCCAAAGAAGAGTTGTGTTTGATTATCCTTAGTGTATCTCAGCACTAATACTCTGTGATTTACAGCATGTTTGCTATTACATATTAGAAAGTAGTATGGTCCTTTTAAAATTATTGAAATAATTGATATTTTGTTCATTTAAGGCATGTTTGATATTACATATTAGAAAGCAACGTTTTTTGTGTTTGTTTACATATTGAAGTAATACATATTTTGTTCATTTAAGGCTATGGCAGAAATGATGGCTGAAAATTACCATAATATATGGGCAAAGAAAAAGAAAATGGAGTTGGAGTCCAAAGGTAATATTTTCTAAAAGCCTTTATTAAATTTCATCAGAATTCAACTTCATGAGTATATGAATGAAATAATTAGTCTTTTTAACAGAAGAGCTTTTTGTACCTTTTCAAAATTAGTATAGTTCAAATGTGCCCATAAGAGATTCAAGGTTGGGAGTTCTATAATTTCCTGGCTGCCAGTGTCTATTTTCTTGTGTCTCAGAATTTCAGTGGCTCTCTTTTACCCATTTTAGTGCATAGATAGCTATACTTCTCATCCTGATATTCGAGGCATTCCATTAATTACTTAGTTCTTTCTTCCTCCTGACTCTTTCCCAACTTAAGTATCTCTTATCTCTTTTTATTTTCTACCTCAGCCTCTTTCTTTTGTCTAGTCCAGCTGCATTACTTTTACATACCTCTGCTGGCTCTTATCTCCTGTTATCTTTTTTTCCAAATATTAAAATGACCTAATAATCTCTTAGTCATTTCTCAAGTCTTTTCTTAATTCATTTGCATAAATATCCTCTTGAATGTAATGTATCCTGTACTGGTGATCTCTTTCATTGTTATCTATTTGACATTAGTCTATACTTTCTCTTTAATGACTTTCCATATGAGTTTCTCTTCCACATTGGGAATATGAGTTTTTCACGTTCAGAGCCACAACTTTTTTTATTTCTTTTAGAATTCTTATTGTACAGTTCTGGGCACCAAAAAATATCTTCTATTTCTTAATTATTAGAATAGGTAAAAATATAGGGGGCGGGATTTTGAAGGGTGGAGCTATTTCATGGTGAAAAGTATAGCTGTAATATGGAAGGATGATATCAGGCACCAAGTGCTAGAAAAGAGAGTAACACAAATTAGGATTGTTCACTGAGAGGAAAGGAGAGGATTTTGCATTTTAAAATGTGACTCAAGGCTATGCCCATTGTTCCAAAAACACCCCATAAATGTTTGTTAATGAATGATTACTTCATTGGCCAGCTGATGGATAAATGAATGAGCAAATGAGCCAAGAGTTTTGCTTAGTGAATTCTTGAAAGGACATTGCCCACAGGACTAGTAAACAAGATCACCATTTGTGACATGAGTGGATTACATGGAAAAAAATCTGTTCCCTTTTTTCCAAATATGTTTCAGTTACCCTGGTTGGGTTAAAATTAAAAGTCATAAGCAGTTATTACAGGTGAAGTATGTGTTATCCAAAATGCTTGGAACCAGAAGTGTTTGGAATGTCAGATTTCTTTGGATTTTGTAATATGTTCATATGCTTACCAGTTTAGTATCCCAAATCCAAAAACCCAACATCTGAAATGGCCATTTCCTTTGTTCACCAGGTGTATGCTTAACAGTTTCAGATTTTGGAGCATTTTGGATTTTTGGTTTAGGCACATTCAATCTGTGCTGTTTTTCCAAATAAGTATGCTAGAAAATCATCATTGCTTTTAATATCTGGGTTAGGCATTGGGTGTCCTACAGTGAGGGTTTTCTTTAAGTCAGCCTGTCATAAAGTATGAGACATCCATACAAAGTATGGGATAGCCACAATTCTGCATCCAGCTTGTATTAGCCCAAATTCACATAGTGTAGTTGGGAGACTAACACAGTTGCAGCAGACTAAATGGTGACTAGGTAAAATTAGTCCTCACGGTCTTTAGACCTTCTTCTGAAAACAGGTGTCTCATTTTAAAAGAGGAAATGAATTGTGTAGGACCAAAATGGCAGACCAATAAAATTGTTAAAATGTCGTACTAGATCTTGTCTTTAGGTTATTGAGATTAACGAAACAGAGATATAAGTCTTGGAAAGATTGGCTACAGATTGTGGATAATTTCAGAACAGAAATGAAACATATCTTTTCTCAAATTTATTTTCTCACCTGAGGACATTCATATTGGAGAGGATCTTTATAGCCAACCGTTGTGGGCAGTTTTGTCCTGTCAGCTCTACCTCACTGCTGAGAAGATCTGAGTGGGAGAATGGGAGGTGCCTGGTGCTGTATCTTGGTGCCTGTGTGTTTGTGTGTGAAAGAGAGGGAGGGGAGAGGAAGGGAAGGGAGGGAAGGGGAGCCAAGGGGGAGGGGAGGGAAGAGGGGAGCGAAGAGAAGAGGCGAGGAGAGGGAAAGAGAAGACCTGGGAAATCAGAAACATTAAAAGAATCAGTGCCCAAGCTTTATTTCTACCTGCTCTGATCTACTTTATCTCCTGCATCTATAGGCAGAAGAAGAATCTGCTTTAGAAAAGCACTCTTTTGCTTGTCTTGGTCATCTGGTCTTCAGTGCTCTCTCAGTTCACTGTAGGATTCTAGAAAAGTCTGGGGGAAAATCAGGTGTCATACCGAGTATATTTTAATAGAAAATAAAAAAGTGAACATCCAAAATGTATGATGAATGCTCCTAAATTAGTGAAAAATGTCAAGAACTAGTATTTATTTCTATTCTTCTGTCCTCACCACCACTGTAAGTATTTTATACCATGGTGATCTGTTGTCAAACCATGGATAGCTCTAGTATCAAGCATTTTTTTACTCTTTAGTATGAATGGGTTCAGGAGCCCATGCTAGTATGTTTGACAGTATCCTAGAAATTGTTACCTTCTCATTTACTTCTCCATGTAGCTAGTTTCCTTCTGCACAGAACATCTGCACTTATAAATGGGAAACATGGGGGTTGGAAAAGCAAGGTAACTGTCCCACAGTCACTATTAAGAGGCACAGCCAAGACATGGGTTTCAGCCTACAGGTTGACTTCAAAGTGTCTGCCCCATCCAATTCAGTCGAAGTCTGATAAGGTGAGAAGCAGTTCAGGGTCAGAAGGTACTTGGAATTCTTTAAATTATAGACATCTTTTTCTGTCTTCTCTTTCCTTACGACCTTTCCCAGGATAACACATTGGTATCTGCCCCAAAATTATTGTAGATTACAAATTAAGTTGCCAAATGACTATGATCCTCTAGTACTAAATGCAATAATTGAGTTCAAAACAGGTGATGGTTAATTAAATTAGGATGATTAAATTAGATGCTTGATTTTAAAATCCTTTTTTTGTTGTTTTAATTGACACCTAATGTACGTATTTATGCATTACAATGTGATATTTCAATACATGTAGACAATGTAGAATGATCAAATCAGGGTAATTTGTATATCCAGCATCTCAAATATTTATCATTTCTCTTGTTGGGAACATTCAAAATCTACTCTTCTAGCGGTTGGAAGTTACAGTATATTGTTGTTAATTATGGTATTCTTATATAGTATGCTATTAAGTAGTATCTTTGATTAGGACAGAAGTGAAATTTGGTTCCTAGTGTACTTAGTATCCTTGTGGCTGTTCACAAAACATTTGTTAGCATTATCTTCTGACAACAATGTTATACTTGAGACTATTAATATATGATGAAATAACTGATGACTCCTTGGTATTCCTAGTATTTGTTAGGTTGGTAATTCCTGACTGTCTCCTTGCGTTTATGATAGTATAGTGTCACCTAATGGTAGTAGAGTTCACTGGGTGACTGAGTGTCTGTAGATGGTACTCTCAGTCAAAACCAGCTTTGGGAAAATAGGAGAAAGAAAACACTTTCTCCTGTGCATTTTTGCCTCCTGACTTATTGCATAAGGCAGATTCAACATTTATGATTGTCTCATGGCTAAACTACATTGGAAAATGACTTAATAGGCTGTATGCTATTACCATAATTCAAACATAATATTTACTCTCCATTTTTTCTTCCCAGAATTCCCTTAGCAGTTGTATTCCAGGGAGATGTAGTATCCCTTGCAATATTTATTACCATACATGTTTTATAAACTTTGAATTTGGGACATACCATGCTATTCAGTTTGCTACTACTTTAAGAGCATTCTTCAAGTCAGATCTTTACATCTGAAATTGACAGTGCATTTTAAAATATTTTTATATTTTTTTACAAAATTTAAACCTCTATACATTTGTTTCTCCTTATTAGCATTTTTATTTAAATACTTCATAGACTTTTTAAATCTAAAAGAATAGAATGCTTTTAATACTTCTCTCCAGAATAGGTATACTAGAATTCTAGATTTTTGGTAGAAGTTACTTGCCAAAATTTTTTAATTATTCAAGTATTATATACTTAAGAGTGATCAACTTTTAAGTTAGCACATCTTCAAATTGTTTTGCATATTCATAAGTCATGTGACTATAACAAACTCTCTGATCTGGCAGATGTACATTTTTATTACACCAGAAAATGAAGCATAACCCCCAAAACATCCCTTATAATTTTACTAGATCCATGTTTTAACATATGCGTGTTTTAACATCTGCGTCCACTTTCCACATTCAGATTTGCATTAAACAGAGAAGAGAACACAGCTGCTTCTTCCTCATTGGTGAATGCAGATGTCATTGGCACCCAATAGTACAAATGCATATATGTTCATATTTTAACTGCATCTTAGAAAACATATGCAGAGTCTTTCTTTCCACATGTTCCCTGAACTAATTGTACATTAAAAGCACGAAAAGCAGAAGTGTCTTCTATGAGTCTTATATGCTGTATGGATTAAGAACAGATACAAAAAGGATTTTAGTATAGTCCTATCATATACCTTCTGTGTCTCATCTCAGATTGTGTTCTTGTCCTGCAATTCTCTTAGGTGGTGGAAACCATCCTCTGCTGGTCCCCTATGATACACTGACAGCCAAAGAGAAAGCCAAGGATAGGGAAAAGGCACAGGACATCCTCAAGTTCTTGCAGATCAATGGATATGCTGTATCCAGGTAAATGTACCCCTAGCACCAGTTGCACACTCTTCATAAAACTACATAGTTAAATACCCCCATCAGATTTAAAGCTGAAAACAAGTACAATGATCTGCTTAAACCTCAGAGCTACTATTTGGTATGTTCAAAATACCCACATCAGAAACATTAATGCAAACATGAATGCCTTTAGCTGTTTGCCACATTCCTTTTGCAACTTGTACTAAATCATCATCCATCATTCAGGCAAAATCTCTAAACAAAAAAACCACACACAGTTCTTGCAAAAGAAACATTTTATTGCATAGTGATAGTTATTTGTTGCAGTTTTATGCCAAGATACAAAGTATTCCTTATAAATTAAATCTCCTTTCCCCCTTGAACTATAAAAATATTAGGCCAGGCTCGGTGGCTCAGCCTGTAATCCCAGCACTTTGGGAGGCTAAGGCGAGTGGATTGTCTGAGCCTGTGGGTTCGAGACCCAGTGGGGCAACTTGGTGAGACCTCGTCTCTACAATAAATCAAAAAAATTAGCCAGGTGTGGTAGCGTCCACCTGTAGTTCCAGCTACATGGAAGGCTGAGGCAGAAGGATCGCTGGAGCCCAGCAGGTCGAGGCTGTGGTGGCCGGGAGCATGCCACTTGTACTCCAATCTGGGCGACAGAGTAAGACTCTAACTCAAGGGGAAAAAAAAAAGAATATTAGAAAACTTCAAAAGTTATACATGTACACACACACATACACACACACACAAAAATTATACACACATTTTTTTAAACAAAATTTTGCCATCTAAGTAACTGTACAAATTTCTTTCCATACTTTGTTTTTGCTGTTCCAGGGGTTTTAAGGACCTGGAATTGGACACACCTTCTATTGAGAAGCGATTTGCCTATAGTTTCCTTCAACAACTCATTCGCTATGTGGATGAAGCCCATCAGTATATCCTGGAATTTGGTAGGTACCGTATTGCCATAGCTAATAGCCCAGTTTTTGTTATTCTTAATGTTTATCACATCAAGGTATAGAATAGCTCAGACTACTGGACTGTTTTCCTCATGGTATAAACATATTCTATCCATTCTAGTACTCAGTAGAGTCCAACAGTCAATAGACAAACAAGTTTTTAGTGAGTGGGTAAAATTTGTGAACTTTTAAAAAACTAACATGTCATTATTCTCTCCTTATAATGTGTATTGGAATTACTTTTCATTTTGAAATACTCAGTAGAAAGATCAAAATCTTAAGGTAGAGTTAAAAATTTCCTATGAAGTTAATTGCTCTGTTCATCAAAAAGCCCTCAATTTCTGTGGGATCTTGAAATTTCTAAGCATTGTAAAGTCCTTGAGTTCACACTTTGTAGGGACACACATTTATACTAGAGTATTTACAGTACAAAATACTTTATTATGCTTTTAGGGTACTGTGAAAGCCCTCCTTCCTATCTGGCCCGGAGGCACCTCAGAATTACAAATGAACAAACAAACAAATAACCTATTGCTTTAGATTCAGAACAGATCATCAAAGCAGCCTCCCATCACTTCTGTTATATCATGATCCTTTGCAGCATTGCTGAAACAAAATTCAGCTTGTTAATTATTCACCTTCATGTCAGATCACTTGGTATGGATAGTTTGATTCCTTTTGAAAGGAGTATGCTCCTCTGGTGCTTATTCTTTTGTATTTTTCCTCTCAAGGTTTTATGTTTGTTTTTGTGTTTAACACTCACTTCTGTCTTGCAACACCTTTTTCTCTGGACACATTGTCCTGAGTCCCTCAGCTGCTGTTTTTCTTAGGATTTAAATTCAGTTTCTGGCACAACATCAGATTAAAGTTTGTAGAAATTTAATTTCTGTTATTTTCTTGCTTCTGGCCTTCTGTATCCTAAATTCTATTAAAGATTTTCCTGTTGAGCTTTGTTCTTATAAACAGTTGACCTCTCTTTTAACCTACTTCTTTATCTATAGTTACAATGCTCTGCTATCACTCTCTTTCTATCATCTTTTTCATAAAAAAAATTCAGTATGCAAACTAATTTATAATCTATAATTTCTCTGTTACTCATAAAACTAATTTTTAAAAAAATATTATTCTTGGTTTATCCTCATAAGTTGCCAGATCAGTCTGAATTAATGAAATTTCACCCAACACCAAAAACGAGGCAGTGGTGATTTTCTTGACACTTTCTTGCACAAAATTAAATATTGTAGTTTTTGATCCATATTTGAAAGAATCTGATAGGAGTAGCAACTCCAAGATTCAGTCTTCTTTTTGGAGAGGCTGGGAGAGGAGGGGAAATAGGAGTAATCATTTGGAGACAGGAGCAAGAAAGTTGTTCTGTTTTGTTTGTTTTTGTTTTACCTTCACATGGAGAGCAGAAACACAAATTTGAAGGGAAGAAATATGTTTAGGTACTATTTATACTTTATTCAGATTTCTGAATAAACTCTCTAACACGCGGTTGTGTATAGGGAGGGTGAGACTCTTGCCATAGGACACATTTACCCACATTTCATTTTTTCCACAGTGGGAAGAAAGTAGCATACAACGACAGAGCCCAGTGAAATTTCACAATTCTCTATGTTATACATACCCTTTTCAGATGAATGTGCCAGGGCAATTTATGTGTAAGAACTCTGTTAAAGGTGCAGATAAAGCTGTGAATACCAACACCATCATTTAATTTCCATCTTTCATTGTTATTACAAGTAACACTGCTATATTGCCTTCTCCCTTTATCTTTCACTTTATTGACTTTGCAACACATCATAATTTCCTCCTTCTTAGACCTAAGCAGACAGTAATAATAAGAATATGCATATATCTTTTTCTAATTTTTTTGTTATACCATAGATTGTATTATCTCTAAATCTTATCCACAATTTACACATAAGCATTTTTAAATGGGTAGTAGAAGATAAGGTATTTCCTGTTTAATTCCTTGGAATATTAGCAGATTTGGTTGTGCACAAAATTTTGTACATACTTGACATACTTTACATGAGAAAGTTCCTTTATGGATCCAGCCATTCTGCATAATGTGCTTGAACGAGATTTAATACCGAAGTGATACAGAAATGAAATTTGCAAGTGTTAAAAAGTCATCATTTTCTCTTACTTATTCAGGGGAAGAGCATTGTTCCAATATTACAAAATATTACCTAAATTCCCTAAAAATTATCCTGAATTTATGATAAGACTTGATAAAGCATATATCAAGTTTTTTGTTTTTGTTTTGCAAAATAACTTTTTAAAGCAAAAGTCAGTTTGGTTCTTATTTTACTAAAATCTGACATCCAATTCTGAATTTTTTGGCTCTCCAATATGTTCTGCATATAGTCATGGTTATTATAGTTTATTATTATCTCTCCTGTATGCATGAAACCTCTTCCATATTCACAAAGGAGAAAGGCCACCTTCTAAGCTAAATGCATTAGGTTAATGAATTCTTAACCTTGGATAATTATTTTAAACCATGGGGAAAACTTGGATGTTTTTGCTTCACTTATAGACATTATCTTTTGACATAGGTCATAGCTTCTTTTCATTCTTTGGTGGAATGTTAATTTTCCAGCCTAATATTAAAATTGTTATCCTCCTTCTCATTATATACCCTGACTTCCTGCAGTTTTCCTGTTTTTGCATATATTAAAATCGGAAGCATTAACTTTCAGTCACACTGAGAGGTAACCATCTTTATTAGAGGCCAGAGTTAAAATTTAGCCTATTAGATTTATTCAGTTTACATTTACTTTCCTCTCCCCAGTGTGCTTCTTTTCTTACAGGCTACTGAAAATGTGGGACTTTTTCACTTTATTCTCTTTTCTTCCCTACATATCAATAAGATCTCATAGCTACACAAGTGTATTTGTGCTCCTAACTACAAGGATGGACTGTCCTCAGTAGCTTTTGTATTTGGATTGGAGTATTATTTTTTTTTAATCCTTGAAATTTTGTTGTTGTTGTTAATTACACTGCCAGAGTTTGCCTTTACATTTTTGGTAGGCTTATTTTTATATTCGGTTTAGTGGGATAATACATTTAACAATGTGTTGTAAACTTTGCATTTTGGGTGGAGATCTTGTAATGTTTAAAGTGAAACATGTACCTAAAAAGTCTTCATATCTACAGATGGTGGCAGCAGAGGCAAAGGAGAACATTTCCCTTATGAACAAGAAATCAAGTTCTTTGCAAAAGTACAGTATACGATCCATTTTGTTTTGCTTCAATGTTTGTTTACAAAATATACTCATTGGATGGTTGCCTCTTTTCAGAATGCTCTTGTTTACCAATGTGAATTTTATTACAAGTAAATATTCTGTGACATAAAAATAAGTGCATGAAGTCGTACTCCCAGCACTCTTGATCACACTTTAACTCCTTCCACATTCCCTGTCATAGTTCTCTTCACATGACTTCATTCTATCTGTGGGCTAATTCAAAGTCTAAATACATTGACTTTATTGTAAGACATAGAAGAAAAATATCTAGTTCTTAACATTTGAGTATAGTTACATTTAAAATTTTTAAATGAAAATTTATTTTGTAAGTAGGAAAAGCATTAGTTAATTTTATGAGTACAGTACAAGAGCCTTTAGCATAGAATCTTTATTGTGGGAACGTAATCTTACTCATTTTACAGAAGTTTAAAGGATAAATTGTTCATATACAAAGTATTTCCCATTGTTATTCATTCCACTTCATAAGGATTTCTTAAAAATTTTCTATATTGCTGGAAAATTCATCATTCCTTTCAGCCAAAAAGGGAAGGAGATGAAGAGTTGCAAAGTCTCCATGCTGGTTTAGTTCACTTACTTGATTATCATGAAGACACAATGCCCTTGGATATGCTTTCCTGTTTAGGATACCTGTCAGTGAACCTGAAGACCTAGTTATTGCTATTTCCTTTCAAAATACTTTTTTTTTGAGTTGGAGTCTCACTCTGTCGCCCAGACTGGAGTGTAGTGGCCGCTCCCGGCCACCACAGCCCCGACCTGCTGGGCTCCCTCTGGCGACCCTTCCGCCTCAGCCTTCCGAGTAGCCAGAATTACAGGCGCGCGCTACCACACCGGGCTAATTTTTTGATTTTATTGTAGAGATGAGGTCTCGCCTGCCCAGTACTCGGTGATTATTACCGATAATTTGCTCTAAATACCATTTTTAAATTGCATGCTTTTGATTGGTTAATATTTGGCTTCCAGTATGTTTTCAAAATCGTGGTCCTTTATTGCAAAACAGATTTCTATTATCTTTTCTTTCCACTCAATATAGCAACCAGAGTCTGTTCCAATCATCGAAAACTCCAAAATTTATCCTAGGGTGTACAAAGTTAGCGGTCGATTAGTAGATAGAGATTTTATATGTATATATATAAAATGGATGGATATATATCCAGTCTCTGCTAGATCAAAATCCCCCTTGAGAGCAGATTACAGAATGCTGTATTTATTGCTTCTAGCCACACCTTTAAAATGCATTCTTGTGTGACCCATATTCTCAGCTTCCCTAGTGATTTTGTTTATACATGCTTTAATGTGGCTTAATTTCTACTAAGTCTATATAATTCATTCATTCACCATACTGAGTACCAATCTCTAGATTCAGGCAGTGTCACAACTGTCAAGGAAGATCAATTTAAAACTTTTCTATTCCCTACTATGTACAACTGTACTAGATAACATAATGGTGGGGGGTAGGTACATTTAGATCGACTTGAGTTTGAATACTGGTAATGCCAATTGTTTTTTCACTTATTCATTCAAACACATTTATCTAGTACTTCCTATAGGCCCAACACAGCCCTTGGAGGATGAAATGGTCAACAAAACAGACCAACTAGCAGTCCTGGAGGTCAAAAAAGGATTAAAATGGGAAAACAAACCCAGAAATGTGTCTTACTTCTTGTATACCTTATATGCTCCCAGGAAGAGAGGTTTTAATCCAAAGTCACACATATAAGATGTAAAAATGCAAATGATGTTGTAAGAGCAGAGAATAAGGGATTTTATCTGGTTAACGAGACCGGCAGCAGCTTACCTGATAAAGTGCCACTGAGCTGAGGTCTGCAGAGAGAGTGAAGTAAATAGGTTATGGAGCAGGACGAGCATTGCAGACTGAGGAAATGGCATGTGCAAAGCCACCTGGCCTGAGTGGACAGCGTGAGGAGGAGGAAGTGGCCCAGGGCCAGCAGGATTGAAGGCACCCTGAAATGGGATGTAGGTTTTGATAAAGACCAGGTAAAAAAAGCATCATGTGGGCAAGTAAGTAGCAATGTGACTCTGAGAAAATCATTCACTTTCTGTGTTGCCAGCTAATACCTAGAAAACCGGGGTGATGGTACCTACAGCACAGAATAGTCACTATAACGAATGATACTGTGTCAGTCGTTATTCTCACACATAGTAGAGACTCGTATATGGGAGTCGTGGGATATTTTTGTGCCTGTTGGTCATTGGACATTATTATATACAAAACTTAGGCTTTCATCTTGAGAAAATATTGAAAATGCTGGCCAATACTTCCAAACTGTTGAAAGTTTGCTTGTTCGCCATAATCACATACCACCACATCCTGCACGCTCCCTGCCATACATGAACTGGAGACAGCAGAGTGAGATTTAAGCGAGGCAGACTGTGACACAGTGCTAAGTGGCATGGGTATGAGGGGGGTCCCGTTTCATGTGAACAGAACTCTGACTGCTCCAAAAGCCCAGTTCTCATTTGTCCCCCAAAAGATTTCACTATGTTGATCTGTTTTCTTTTCCTTTCTTTCAGGTCGTTCTCCCTCTAATTGATCAGTATTTCAAAAACCACCGTTTATACTTCTTATCGGCAGCAAGTAGACCTCTCTGCTCTGGAGGACACGCATCAAACAAAGAGAAAGAAATGGTGACTAGGTAAACAGCTATAACAATACCTACTGGCCTTTGAGTTAAGTGTATGTGCATTTGGGAAAGCTTACCTGAGGACCTCGGAGTGGGAACAGGCGAAGAGTTTTCTCCCATCCTCTCTGGTTCCTGTCCTTACGGAATCCAGCCCTGAGGAGGACAGATGAGACATGTGTCCTAGCTATTGATTTCTTTATATTTTGCTGCTAAATGTAATGTTGAATAGAAGGAATAAAATACCACCAAATACAAAATCTATAAGTAGAAGCTAGAGGTGCATCTCCATTATTGTTATTTGTGAGAAAATGAGACTTTTTGTTTTTTTGAGTTGGAATCCTCACTCTGATGCTCAGGCTGGAGTACAGTAGTAGCATGTTCATGGCTTACTGCAACCTTGACCCATGACCTCCTGGACTCAAGTGATCCTTCCACCTCAGTCTCTTGAGTGGCTAGGACTAAAGGTGTGCCACCTACATCTGGCTAATTTTTTTTTTTTTTTAAGGGATGAGGTCTTACTTTGATGCTCAGACTGATCTCAAACTTCTGTGCTCAGGCAATCCTCCCATCTCAGCCTCCCACGGTGGTGGGATTACAGGCGTGAGCTACCACACCTGGCAATACTTTTAATATTAGTTTCTTTAACACTTCACCAAATCTCATATTTTTGCCAGCCTTTATTTTTTTTTTATAAAGGCAAGATTCCATGTACATAAATTTAATTTAAATAAAAAAAAACTAATTACCAGTCTTGGAAGAAAATGAAGTAAAGATACGTACTTTCTGAAGGTTTCTCCTCATGTCAAACAAGCTGGCATCTTAGCAGTGCTTTCTCGTTTCTGTTTAACCTCAAGTCTTCTCTTAAATTTGTTTGCAATTCTGCTGGGGATTTCAGGTCAGTTTCCTCAAAATTCTTCTAGAACTTAGTATACATAAGAATCAATTACTGAGCAAGTCTACTTCTATATTACTACATTGCTAAAAAAAATCCATTCAGATTATATCTGAACCAAACTGTCAAAGAGAATAAACAATATAATGTAGAATACTGGACAAAATGCAGGCTTTCCTTGATTTGATTTTAATGCTATGCTGAAAAGTCAGTGCAATATCAACCTACTGGACTCAGTGAGTTGAGAGTGAATATAGACTCACCAGAGTGGGGAAAAAATAAGATTCCTGCATTGCATAACACTGGGGAATGCAACTAAATGAAATTTTCAGCTCATCTCTTTGTTGTCTATTTTACCAACTAGTTAATGGACCATCATGTGATATAGGACTACAACAACATAAAAAGAAAGTCTTCAACCCTCTTTAAATAATTTTCTTATGAAGTGATTAAATTGATTGTAGTTAAAGTAACAGAGGGAATCTATTACAAAGTGCTGCTTTCCGAGATATGAATTCTTACCCTTTCTCACTTTGGCAAAGCATTTCTTCCCACCTTCCCTAGAAGGGAGATTGAGTGGTCCCTCATCATTTCACAGGCACACTTATCCACTTCCTTGGGTCAAGGTCCCTCAATGGGTTGTATATTTCTAGACAAGTAGCTAGAAAACCCCAGGGCACCAAAATACCCTTAACATCATGAAACTGAGGCTATTTGAAAGTCTCCTCCGTGGGGCCTGTTAGCCTTTTGTAATAAAACTTTGTTCCCAGAGGGTTTTGTTAATTTTGATGTCACTTGATTACATAAATCAATAGAAGATACTATCAGAGAATATAGAGAAAAATACAGATAAATTGATGCAAATACTGCTTTTTCTTCCTCTCCTGTCTCATGTTTTATTATCTCCACTTAATTTCAGCCTCACCCTTAGAATTATTCACTGGCCATAAAATATGCCACTTTCAAAACATCTAGGTATGCACATTAAATATATACAATTTTTATTTGTTAATTATACCTCTACAAAATTGGAAAATTTCATAGACCCGTACACCAAAAAATATTAGCCAATTTTCCTTTACAGACTCTGTATTCCTTTTAGAGTAAATTAGAAAAACATTGCTATTCTCTGCTAGGCTTCGTTGAGATCATTCTGGGGCCCTAGACTACCTGCTTCTCTAATGACACTGCACTAAGATGTTTTTATTAAGTCATGTGCCGTGTAATGATGTTTTGGTCAGTGACTAACCACATTTAAGACAGTGGTCCCATAGATTATAATACCATATTTATACTATACCTTATAGATATGTTTAGGTACACAAATACTATTGTGTTACAATTGTCTACTGTATTCGGTACAGTCACATGCTGTACAGATGTGTAGCCTAGGAGCAACAGGCTATACCATATATCCTAGGTGTGTAGTAGTCTGTACCATCTAGGCTTGTCTGTGCTCTCTAAGATGTTCACACAATGATGAAATCGCCTAAGGATGTCATTCTCAGACCAAGTCCTCATCGTTAATCAACACATGACTGTCTTTCATCCGCAGTTTTTATTATTATAATAGATAGAGAGTTGGTCAAATTTGCCTCATCTATTAGTATTTCCAAAAAAGGGAAAACATGGCATTAAAAATCCCAGCACATAGAAAATGAGATACATAACAGAAGTAACTTATTTTATTACAGTACTTTAGTGCCAAATATAAGTAGAGTTTAACTTCAGAGAGAAAAATATCATAGATGAAAAAATGAATAAGGAAATGATAAATTATCGTACATGTATACACAAAATGCTGTGTAGTCATTAAAATTATGATGGCTATGAATATCTAATAAGTTAGGAAAATGATCATGATAAAAGATAAAAGATATGTTCAAATAATATTGACCTTAAAAGAAACCCTAAATTTATATGTATAATAAAATACTAGTAAGCAATAAACTGAATTTTAACAGTTGTTTCCTTTAGGTAGTATATTGTAAATTTTTTTCCTTACTATTTTCACGTATTTTCCAAGTTTTTTAAATGAAAAAGTCTTTTATAATCATAAAATATGTTTTAAAATAACAAATAGCATGATCACAATAATCAAAACCAGCTAGATAATTTATTTGACATGTTGAAACAGAATTACTAAAATTTATAAATACCTGATTTCTTACCACTTAATCTAAATATTATTTCATTGAATAAAATGGGTAAAAAAGAAGATCAAGTTGGTAAAATCTGACAAAATAGGCAAAAAAAAAAAAACTGGCCCTGCTACTGTGAATGGAAAGCATATCTTCACCCACATGATACAATGATTCTAATTTGTGTTTAACAGCTATGAATAGCAATAGTTTTGTGGGCCTAAGTTAAAATCTCTACAATTAAAAACTGACAATTCCATAAGATGTTTAGATACTTTCTGGCACTAGAAATTATATGTTTGAGCATTTGATGTGTTTAAAGTCAGTCCTATCAGGTCTGGAATGTACCTTGCAGTAGCTAACACAGAAATATAGCCCCAACAGAAGAAAGCCAAGCAGTGATGTGGGATTCAAAGTAAAATGAGACTACATTGGGTGATTATAGAGGGGCCAAAGATTTTTGGAAGTTGTACCATTCAAAGTTGACCATAAAGGATTTGTAGGTTGGAGATTAAGGTAGGAGAATATTTTCTAACTATAGATAAGCACATCATAAGAGAGTAATTTAAATGTTCATTATATGAATGGTAATGGATATTAATTGCCAGAATAAGGAATCTTCTTTTTAAAAATGGTTAGTAATTGCCAGAATAAGGAATCTTCTTTTAAAAAATGGAATTGTAAATTATTTTTTACTTAATTCATAGGCACTGAGAAGCTATTGGAGCTTTTTAAGTGAGAGAATGATTAGAATGTCCTTTCAGGATAGTCTGGCAGCAAAAGTAGGATTGATAAAGGTGATAAAATTGATAAAATTGAGAGGCCATAGTGGGTGATGGAGAACCTGGCAGCAGCCCAGGCTATTGTACTGGACGTGCTGATTCAAACAGGTGGTGCTGTCCATTGATTTGTTCAGCAGATATTTCTGCATGCCGCCCATGTACAGCATGCGCTCCGTGACCTGAGGATAAACACACACACAAACACAACAGCACAGTTCCTAGCTTTAATAAACTTAGAAGTGCAGCTGAGTAGACAGAGCTGAGTAGACAGTAGACAATGCTAGAAGTGGTGATGGGTGTCAGTAGAGACATTTGTAGAGTTCTGAGCTTGTAGAAGAGATATCAACACAGGGAGGAGCTGGATACAGGAAAACCAGAAGAGAGAAAGTCCACTTGACTGGGCGATGAGCAATATGGCCTGCAGAAAAGAATCTAACATGGTGCTGAAGGTTCAACTCTGGGTAGTTGGAACATCGTTGCTATCACTGAAGAAACAACAGATTTTATGAAGAGAACTAGTTCTGAGAAAAAGAGGCTAAAACTGGTGAGGAATGTATTGAGGTATAGGTACTGGCAGGTCATTCAGCTGGAGACATCCAGCAGACAGTGGGAAATGGGAGTGTTTGGTGCTAGTTGAGAGATTAGAGTAAGAAACACTGTATTTGGGGATCATCTGTATAGAAATAGCGTTTGAAGCTCGGGAAGTGGATGAATCAGAGACTGGAGAGAGAAGCCAAAGGGTCTGAATACCAGTACTTGGAGAACATTTGGAGGGTATTCAGAAGTGGGTCTTTAAAGAACATGCAGAATGATTAATGAGAGAGAAAGTTATAAGTATTGCTATAAGACAAAATTTAAGGGGGATAAGCTTTTCAAAGACGCAGTAGTCAACAATACCACGTCCTCTAGAGAGCTCTCCAAGAAGTAGACTGAGAAAAGGGTGGATAGATTTGCCGGTTAGGACCATTAGCTTCAAGGGAGTGACTTAGTACAAGGCAATGAGTAAATGTTGAGGAAGTGTAGATGCACTATAAAATCTGAAGAATGTGGTGATGATGGGAAGCAGAGAAAGCAGAGAGCAGTATTATAGAAACTATTTTTAGAGAAAGTACAGGCTAAAGCATACAATAATCAAACTTTATAGTCTATATAGAAACTGCACCCTGCAAGAAGACTGCACAAGGATGGGTATGAGATATGATTTGTCTTTTTTGAGGATCTAGCCTTCTATTTCAGTGGAATGGAATGTCACGTAGTTCTCTTTCCAATTATATTAAAATATCCTAGGCTGGGATTAATTGAGTTAAAACTTAATCCTAGCATTATAAATTCAACATCATCAAGAATACCTCAGAATGTTTCACCCTGGATACTAAAGAGTCATAGGTAAGATATCACTTAAAATAGATTGAGATACAATGTAGGGATCCAAGGTTTATACAATTCTTTTTTGCTTTCTTTCTTTCTTTCTTTTTTTGAATTGGAGTCTCACTCTGTCGCCCAGGCTGGAATGCAGTGGCACACTCATAGCCACCCCAGCATCGACCTGCTGGGCTCCAGCAATACTTTCACCTCAGCCTTCCAAGTAGCCAGAACTATAGGCACGTGCTACCATGCCCAGCTAATTTTTGATTTATTGTAGAGAGAGGTCTCACTAAGTTGCCTGGGCTGATCTCAAACCAGCTGGCTCAGGCAATCCATTCACCTTGGCCTCCCAATGTGATGGGATTACAGGCTGAGCCACCGAACCCGGCCCAAAGTTTGTACAATTCTAAATGTAGTTATTGTCGTTAGAAAATGACAGACCTTGGTTGAGTTAGCATGTGCAGTGGTCAACCATAAAGCTCAGTAGATGAGGGCACCTGGAGAAGGTTGCTTTTGTTTTATCGTCCTTAAAATATATATATATATATATATAGAGAGAGAGAGAGAGAGAGAGAGAGAGAGCGCACAAAGATAGTAACTTCACTCAGTAGCTAGTTGAATAGATCATTGTTTTAAAAACTTTCAGGCTGACAAGAGATTCCCCAAAACCTCAAATCCACTCATTTCTGGATGAACATTTTCTTGGAAAAGCTACAAAATACCCTGTGTAATTAATTGTCATCAGTAACCTAATCCACACTGTTACAGAGGTAAGGTGTGATGGCCAAAACATGCTGTATAAGAGGCCAGACTCAGAAAAGTGACCTTCTCTGTCCTCTTTCTTTCCCCCTTCATTTTATTCTGTGGCTGATAGGAATCCCTAATCCTGGTGAGCTGTATGTTTGAGCCCTGCTGGTATGGGAGAGCTTTGCAAGAAAGCATGGGCAGTGAGGATCTAGCTGTTTCTATTATCAGAGAAATCAAGCTGAGTGCTATACAAAGGGATCTTCAAGGTTATTGTTCTGGTGAAGTGCTCCCAGAGCTCAGAAGAGTGTGAGTGGCTGTGCAAACAATGTCAAGTTGCAATCTGGGAAGTTCAGTGCAATACAGAAATTCATAAATGACCTCATGAAGCAGCTGGGGAGGGACCTCTTTCAGCTTGGGTTGGGAGTGGTACAGGAGTGCTGGGTACTCAAGAAAGGCTTCTTGGAGTAAACACATCCTGATTCCTGAGGATGGGTAGAGAGTAGTGTAGCATGGAAGTGAAGGGTATTTCTCAAAAAGAGGGATCTCTGAGAAACCTGAGGACGGTAGGAGGGGTCTCCCAGGTTCTGTGGTCTGATCTGAGAGTTAGTGGATCCCAGGGCTGACATGCTGAATGTAGAATGCAGGAAACCCTTATATGGAATCTCCCACCACTAATTACCTTGAAGGACATAAACACCCAGGAACTTGCTCTAGAGGAGATAAGAAACATGCTCAGTTTCTCATTAGCATTAAGAGACTTTTAAGTTATCATACCTGAAATGTTTTCCTCTAGATAATTATCAGTTCAAATTATGTTCCCACCTCACTGTGTTTAAATTCATTGGATATTTAGTTTCCATGTAAGGACTGTGTTCAAGATTGGGAAAGAAGAAAATTTCAAATAATAAAGCGTACAAAAACATCAAGTAACATTTTATAACCAAAGCACCATATTTGTGTTGTTAAATGATGTTCATAGTTGTTTTGTTTTGTTTATTTAGAATCCAGTAGTACATTTGGGCAGATAAAACTGACATTTTTTTTGCTTGTGATTTTTCAGTAGTTATGTTCTTATGGGATTCATATAGATTGCTTTTATATTAATTAGCTTTGCTTTCAATTTTTTTTGGTTTCTTAGAATATGTGCTTTTTTAACCATGTTTGTTAAAGATATGCACTCAAAGACTCTTTCTTTAATACTTTTACTCCACATTCTGCTCAGAGAATTGATTCTTTCTGCGTGACATCATATTGCTTTTTTCCGGCTCATATATCAGCTGTTTGTTTTTGTTTTTTTTCTTTTTTCTTCTTCTTTTTTAATTTTAAAAAAATTTTCCCCTGTCTTTTCTACCTTCCCTGCCCCCCTCCCTTTTCTCTTTTGTTTTTCTTTTGTCTTCAGCCTATTCTGCAAACTTGGAGTTCTTGTCAGGCATAGGATTTCACTATTTGGTAAGGAGACCCTTGAAAAAATACGAGCATGGCCATCACTTGGTTTTCTTTGCCATTTTTGCACTGTGTTGTGTGCTGCTATGTTGCATGAATGCATGTTTGCATGGCTGCATGCATGGTCGTCATAGGCGAAGATAAGGTCCTGGAGGTTGTTTATAAATAGCATTATTGATGATAAACTTGAGGACTGCATCTTTTTTATACTAGTCCAAAGCATAACTGAAAATGAAAAGATTGTGTTATTAAATTGCAAATAATGAAAATGGCAAGTTCTGCCATATTTTATTTCAGGGGTTAAAAAAAATACCAGGCCCTTGGAATTGTGTTGTGTTCTCTCTGATAAATTAAATAATGAGCTGTTCTAAATCATAATTTTAAACTGCACTTATTTTTTTAATGCTCTTGACTACAGATTTGCATGTCTACTGCATTCCAATGTTGGAGCTTCATAGTCGAGACACCGAAGCCAAGGAGCTTTGGCGCTTCACTTGGCAAGAGTGGCTGTTGTGGCACCACTCACCCAGAGTCAGTTTGTTTGTTTCTGAAAGTTCATGTAGCTGAAGTCCCTGTTCCTGAACACCTGCTTCTGGACAGCCGTGCAGGGTGGGCACTCACTTTCTGCAGATTTTCCCTGCTGTAGGGCTTTAGGAATCTATAGCAGCTGATGGAATTTGTGTTTCTTGCACCTGATTTTTTTTGCTGCCAAAGCAAATATGAGCCCTTTGCTCTATAAGTTTTGAGACACTGTTGGGGGTAATTTTAATAATAAACAGTTTAGTGTATTGATAGAGATGTTAAGTTCAAGTCCACTTACAGGAAAAGCTAAAGATTAAAAAACTTTAGTAATTTCTACAAAGGCATAGTGAAGAAACTGAGTTATATATACAAATAACATACAAATAACTTTTAAGTTCTTTGTATTTTTTGTAAAATAATCATTTCTGGATATAATTAGTTAATGCCATTTTTGGTTTCTAGCATTATTATATTCAATATCGGGTGCTCTTAAATTTAGTAATTAACATTTATATTTCAAATAAATTGCCCAAGTTTTTACATTAATTTTTCAGTTATTTAAAATCACTGGGGTAACTATCTTCAGAATAATTTCCAGGTGACTGACTTTTGCTTAACTTCTCTTCAACAGAGAAACCTTTTTATGAAAATTATTGAGACAGGATTTTTATGTACTCTTTAACCTTCTCGGAATAACAATGCATTTAAATATTCTCCATTTGTCTGCAGAGAGTACTGTCTAATTATATATCTAGCTCTGATGAGGGACCTGTTTCTCAGTTGCAGTTTTTGCATTCTTATTAATGAGCATAATATTACTTTCTATGGTGCTAGTTCTAATTTCCTACTTCTTGTATATGCTTATCTTTCTATGTTAGACCTTGCTAAAATTTCCTTTTAAAAATTTTCTTGAGATTTCCCTTACATACAGTAAGAGACGCAAATCTTAAGAAGAACTTGAAGTTTTACATACATGCACAACCATTTAACCATTGCTCAGGTCAAGACATAGAACATTTTCAACATCCCAGAAGTTCTTCTTGTACCATTTTAAAAATTATAACCATATCCAAAGGAACTGTATGTAGCCTTTCATTTCATGGATTACTTTTGCCTGTTCTTGAACTTCTATTTTTCTTTTCAAATATATCATTTAAGTTTAGCAATTGAAGATAAATGTGTAATATAATTTGTTGTACCTACTAGGGGAGAAGAATTAGACTTTTTCACTCTTTCTCTGTGTGATCCTAGTGTTCCGTTTAGATAATTGTGTTTCAGATCCCTTAGCCTTTAAATACTATTCCTTTTATTTATTTATTTATTTTTTGAGTTGGAGTCTCACTCTGTCGCCCAGACTGAAGTGCAGTGGCCGCTCCCAGCCACCGCAGCCTTGACCTGCTGGGCTCCGGCGATCCTTCCGCCTCAACCTTCCAAGTAGCTGGAATTACAGGCATGCGCTACCACGCCCGGCTGATTTTTTGATTTATTGTAGAGATGAGGTCTTGCTGCCCAGGTGCGTCTCGAACCCACGGGCTCAGGCAATCCACTCATCTCAGCCTCCCAAAGGCACGGGATTACAGGCTGAGCCACCGAGCCTGGCTACTTTTATTTTTAACAGGAATTTATTGGAGACCTACTTCTCAAAAAGTGTATTTTTGCACATTCTTTATATTATTGAAGTGTCTGCTTTGATTATTGCTTCAAACTTGCTTTGGCATTTGCCTGTAAAATAATATAAACTTCAAGAGACCTTTATTAATCAAACATACTCTAATATAGTCTTGTCAAATTATTAGAATCATGAAGTCATAAACATTTAAACTTTACACAATACTATTATACCCTGACTTTCAACACTAATATGATGCCCCAGAGAGAATAGTAGACTTTGAATCAGAAAACCCAGATAGTCCTATTTTTATAACTTAACCAGCTGAATGATTTAGACAGTGGACTTAAATTCTGCATTTTTTTTTTCATTTTTAATATAGATTAAAAGAGCTCCTAATCTTAGAGCTCCATTTTATGTATCAAATTTAATGTAAAATAATGAATATTGACATACTATATAAATGGCAACTTTACAGCTTCCAAAAGGTAGGGTATTCTTAGTCTTACTCAATTTTATTAATTACTTTGTTTAAATCTCGATTCGATCTTACTTAGATGAATCAAATTTCATACCAGCAAAACTAGGATATGCGCAATGAAGCCTTTATAATCTATCCATTTCAAAAATGAATCAGAAGTGATATAACCCAAGTATTTACTTTTTTACTTATCAGTTAAGCTATTATGGGGTTTCCCCAAGAGAGACCCAGTAGCATATGTGCAGTGCTTGTTTGTATGCAGTTATATTCCTCTTTTATTTTTTCCTTTCACTCTGCTTTTTCACATCACTTTTCTACATTCTGACAGGAAATAAACTGATTATCAAAATCTTTCCTGTACTAACCTGAATTAAAAGCACTTTCATGAACTAACCTAAGAATAAATTAAGACAGAATTGAAAGTTGAGATTCACAAAGAAATACTTGAGTTTTTTGACAATGGATTTAAATAAAGAGATAAAATACTTGTCTAGATAGTGGTAATTATGGTGAGTAGGGTTTGATGGGTAATAAAATACTTATTCCAAGTTGGCTGCCAAGCCATACCTGTGGTTGAAAGAGTTTTCTGACACAGGAGTAAGGATTCCTAAAACTTAGACTTTTATATGTGTTTGTATTTTTGTCTACTTTAAAATAGTTCCTTTACACTAAAGCACTCTATCCAAGAACTAAGATCAACCATGTCCTAATGCCCCATCTATTCTTGTTGAAGCATTTAAACCATTTCATTTTATATTTTTTAAAAGTGGGACAAGTCATATTTCCCACAGAATTATGGTGTACCAATTAGAATGCTTCAAGGAAAGAAAAAGAATCTTGTTTAAAACTAGACTCCCAGCCGGGCTCGGTGACTCAGCCTGTAATCCCGCGCCTTTGGGAGGCTGAGGTGAGTGGATTGCCTGAACCATGAGTTCGAGACCTGCCTGGGCAACTTGGCGAGACCTCATCTCTACAATAAATCAAAAAATCGGCCAGGCGTGGTAGCGCATGCCTGTAATTCCAGCTACTCGGAAGGCTGAGGCGGAAGGATCGCCGGAGCCCAGCAGGTCGAGGCTGCGGTGGCCAGGAGTGGCCACTGCACTCCAGTCTGGGCGACAGAGTGA
This sequence comes from Carlito syrichta, assembly GCF_000164805.1. Lineage (NCBI taxonomy): Eukaryota > Metazoa > Chordata > Mammalia > Primates > Tarsiidae > Carlito > Carlito syrichta. Next base: position 423,017 of record NW_007248061.1, read on the forward strand.
GACTCCAACTCAAAAAAACAAACAAACAAAACAAAAAACTAGACTTCCCTGTTTGAATTCTGAAATACTTGCTAATGATTGTAAGTTGGTGCACACATGAATTTTGGAAACTCAGGTGGGACAGTAATAAGACTTAGGTAGGTCACCAAGTGATAGAAAGATCCCATTTGCTATTTTCAAGGACCCAATGTGGGGTAAAGAAATGCTGCTTTTATTCCCAACATTTCCCCCCACTTTTGCTACCAGGAAATTCTGACTACTAATTTCAAAACAGAGGATATATTACCTCCTATTACTGTCTTTTTGGACCTTTTAGTGATTTTTAGAGGAAGCAAAATCTGGTAACCTGTGGTTCCAACAGTAACAGTGATGGTGGCCCAGTTGTATACCATCAGAGCTTCTTAAGGGCTACTTTTTTTTTAATATGAACATAAATCTAGCCTTAGTGACATCAAGTTTATGCATTCATTCAATAAGCATTTATTGTGTCTGCCATGTCAAGACATTCTCTCAGGATGTTAGGAAGGAAAAATGAATATTTCTGTCTTTCTTCACTACTGAACTGAGACCAGTCTGCAAACATTTTCACCAGTGCTATACTCCAAAGAGCATACCAGTCATTCTCTCTGAGTCTCCTCTTGCCTTTCTAAACTGTGCTCCACAACAACCCGATCATATCTCTTCAAAGCACCAGCCTCTCGTATCACACCCTGCATAGTCAGCGGCTTCCCATTTCTTTAAAATAGTGATTGGATTTCTCACCTTGCCATGTCGGTGCTTTACACTCTGTTCCCTGTACCACTGCCTCCTCATTTCCCAGCATGCCCTCTTGCTCACTGTGCTACCCTGGACTTCTCTCTGCTTCTTGAATGTGTTGTATTCCTTCTTGTGCAGAATCTTGGCACATGCCATAATGACTGCCTGAGATTGGATTCCCATACATAACTCACTCATAATAAACTATCCAACCTTCAAACTTCAATCCTATTCTTCTTCTTCTAGGAAAGGCATTTCTGACTTGCCTGATTATACTGCCTCTTCCTACCATTGCTACATTCTCAAGCTCTGGGTTCCTTTCCTTTGTCACTGATGATGTCTCTCTCTCTCTCAAAAACTCTTTGTGAGGGCTTATTGTTGTCTCCCCAGCACCTAGCAGGAAATCTGGCACATAGTGGGTATTTTATAAATATCTGATGTATGAATGAATGAATGAACCAACCAGGTCCTGCCTGCCAAAAGCCTAGTGTGTATTAGAGAAGACAGATAAGTAAGCAGGCACAACAGTGAGATAAGTGCTATGAATTTGGAAGTTTTCTTACATTCGTGAATAACTCAAACTTTGTTTTTTTCTTGTTTAAGAGATATTTTAAAATATGGTATCTAATTAGCCTACAGTTTATGAGAATTGTTCTTCTTTTTTTAATTTTTAAGAGGTCCATGAAAACACTTAGTGCACTTACAGTGAAAGGAAGTAACACATAATTAATGACCCTTCAAATAATGAGATCATTAAACTCAACCAGCAATGATCCTTTTAGTTCCAGTAGCTATTTGAAAAGACTGGCACAAAATAGTAATCATTTGTAGTCCTTTTATACTTTACAGTTTTCTGGTGAATTTTTAACATCCCAAGGAGATGCTAAATCCTCCTGATGCACCCCAGAGTTCCTAGAGAATTTCTGAATCAATGACAGGGACATCTAAGAATATCTGCAATAAAGTTAGTGGTTTGTAATATAATGAGCATAGTACACCAGCATTTTTTTCTGCTTTGATCTAGAGGTTAACATATAACATCATTAATATGACTCCACTATTAGCTGCAGGAATAATGAACAAGATAAGTATTATCATGTGTTTAAAATGAAGCAGTAACTGTTGGTCAAATATTCCTTTGTTTCCAGGTGAGTATGCCTGATTTGTACCAGTGGATAAATCTTAATGTTATGTTTGGAAGGGTTTTCAAAGTAAATACTAAGTAAAGTGATACAGTAAATTCTATCAACTGATAGCTCTCCCTGATCAATAAATTAGTGAATTAAGTTTATGTTGATACTTTCATTATTTCCCCCCAAAAAACACGTCTTAAGTGTTTAAATGATGATTCTTGTCCTGTATCAGGAGATAATAGAAAATTAATATGCTTGTATTATATCTGACAAGGTTTAGATTGTGCTAGTGTTTGTTTGGTAGGATGCATATAATGAAAAAAAAATCATTTGAAGTACTCAGAATCTCTGAGGATAAAGTGTATATGAGAATTAAATGTGTCATTCCATTGAGAATTGCTCAGTTGTGCACAGTCTGCTACTGTTTACTGATCCTTGTTATTCATAACCAGAAGGTCATCAGGGTCTTCCTCTAAATATTCTGTAGTTCTATGACAAAATACATGACAAAGAACTTGATATGTGTACTATAACATAACAATACCTGTTTTTATAGAGAAATAAGTTCAGAAATATTGGAATCAGACACCTATATTGAAAGCAGTATCAAATGATGGTATTAGAGCAATACAGATATGTCTTTCAACTGAACATAGCATTATAGGAGAACTTCCTGACTTTGGGGCAGGCAAGTAGAATATGCAGTTATCCAAAATGTGTTCTCAGTTTAACTGAAACTTCTTTCCAAATGAGAGAACCTATAATTTTACTCTTTTCAGCATCACAGATTTTAGAAGTAATAAAGTAGTTGACGCTTTTCAATTTCTCTCTGTTCCCTCATAATTGTGAGAGAAATTTACATCTTCCAGCATAATGTAATTTCACATTATTAATAAGAATTCTGCCAAGATTAATCATGTCTTTTAAAATAAGAATATGAGACATCATTTAAAGAGCCATGTAAGAAAAGGAGAGAAGCATAAAATTTAGAATAACTGCTCTTGCTGTTTCCAGAGGAAAGTCAACATTCTTAGAATCATCATATGTCAGATTGCAAGACAGAAGTGATACATGATGTCAAGTGTGAGGTAACAGTGAGAGTTTCTGAGTTATAGAAACCTTATTTTTAAACCACAAAACAATTTGGTATTAAAATACCAAAAAATTTATAGTTATGTTATATTTTTAACTTTGTTATTTTTATTTAGAGAGTTGAATTATGAGCATTGTTGTCATGCTTTTTTTTTTTTTTTTTTTTTGAGTCAGTCTTACTCTGTAGCCCAGGGAGTGCAGTGGCATGCTACTCACGGCCACCGCAGTCTTGACCTGCTGGGCTCAGGTAATCCTTCCACCTCAGCCTTCCAAGTAGCAGTGACTACAGGCATGTGCCACCATGCCCGGCTAATTTTTTGATCTATTGTAGAGATGAAGTGTGGCCAGGTTGCCCAGTCAGAGCTTGAACCCGTGAACTCAGGCAGTCCTCTTACTGCAATCCTCTCACTTCAGCCTCCCCAAGCGCTAGGATTATAGGTGTGAGCCACTGCACACAGCTTGTTGTAATGCTTTTTAAAACTTAGTGTTATCTATTACTAGAATCAGGAGCAAGCTATGATTTTTTTTTTTTTTTTGAGTTGGAGTCTCACTCTGTCGCCCAAGCGGGAGTGCAGTGGCACACTCATGGCCACCCCAGTGTCAACCTGCTAGGCTCTGGCGATCCTTCCACTTCAGCCTTCCAAGTAGCCAGAACTACAGGCCCATGCTACCAAGCCAGGTTAATTTTTTATTTATTGTAGAGACAAGGTCTCGCCAAGTTGCCCAGGCTGGTCTCCAACCCACGGGCTCAGGCAGTTCACACGCCTCGGCCTCCCAAAGTGCTGGGATTATAGACTGAGCCACCAAGCCATGCCAAGTTATGGTTTTAATTCTGTGCTTTTATGCTTACACATACCAGGAACTGATACAAACACACAGTCTTAAGGACAAATAGGCAATCCATAGTGTTTCCCTAAGCTTTTAGAGGCGACAAAAGGTATGTTTGAGGACAAGGGAAATAGCTGGAACGTTGAGATAGTGTGGATGGAAAAGTATCACACTTGGCGTTTTTATATCACTCAGAGCAATTAAACAATAACATAAACTTAAGTAACATAAAAATCCAATCACTGCCTTAAAATATGATCATCTTACTGCCTTTTCCTGTTCTTACTAATAGCATGCTGGACATTTCTGATAGTAATCTGTATAGTCTTAAAAAAGGCAACATTAAGGTGATGTTATTTAATTTAAAAGCCATACGCGCTGCATGTTCTATCTCTTCAAGACTAGCCATTATTTTAGGCTTCTTGGACTTGCTAATGGAATTGATACTTTTATTTGGTCTACAAATTAAAATGTTGAAGACTCAGTACTTTTCTGCATTTCTTGGGTTCCCTTTCCCACCACTTTTTACATCAAGGTGCTCCTATTGATAGCTTTACTACGTATATGGGATATACTGAAACGTAAAGATTTGTGGAGCTTACAGTTTGTTTCTTTTCTTTTCTTTCTTTTTTTGAGTTGGAGTCTCACTCCATTGCCCAGACTGGAATGCTGTGGCATGCTCACGGCCACCCCAGCATTGACCTGCTGGGCTCCAGCAATCCTTCTGCCTCAGCCTTCCAAGTAGCTGGAACTCCAGGCACGTGCTACCATGCCCAGCTAATTTTGATTTATTGTAGAGACGAGGTCTTGCCAAGTTGCCCAGGCTGGTCTCGAACACGCAGGCTCAGGCAATCCCCTCGCCTTGGCCTCCCAAAATGCTGGGATCATAGGCTGAGCCACCGAGCCTGGCTCAGTTTGTTTCTTTAACAATCACAAACTTTATATTCCCAGTACACATTTTCATTTGACCCCTAGAACTTGTCTGACTACGGGTGCCATTTCCCACATCTCAGACATTCCACAAATACTTTGTGCCTGCTGTATGTCAGACACTATTCTAGGTGCAGGGAACAAAGCAAACAAAATTCCCAGCCTCTCTAGCCCCTATGATTGGAGATTTAACAATACCTCTGGCCACACTGTGTGGGAAAAGCACACAGGCACACTCACTATAAAGCACAAGCACTCATCATCTAGAATAAGGGACAGTCAGAAGGGAAAGAGACAGAAAAAGAAATGTGTGTTTTGGGAAGAGAGTAAGAGACCAACCTGTTATTTGGTGCAGAATAGTAGTTACATAAGAGTCATACACCATTCATGGAATCTTTTCTTCATGGGCCCTCTCTTTCTTATTTTCCATGCTGCATCTTCCTTGTCTTATATACCTCCAGGCACTGGAGGCCCTGGGACCTTTTTTCTGCTATACTACGTATACTGGCTCATTTCATTCAGATCCATGTCGTTTTAAGTTATCTCTATGTCTATGATGCCCAGACGTATAGTTCTGCTCAGATCTCTTCCCTGCACTGCAGATCTTTAAATCAATTGTCTCTTCTATATCTTACCTGATTCACTAATAGACCCATCACACTTTATATGTGCAAGACAGGGGTCGTGACCTTTCTGTCCCTTCCTCTCACATTCTGCTTCTCTCTCTCTCTGCTTTCTTCCTACTGTAAATGGTGCCACCATTCACCCAGTTGCTCAGGTGAAAAATTGTAGTTCTCCTTGATTCCCTTCCCTTTCACCTCACATTCAAACCATGAGCAAATCCTTAACATAAATCCTGAATTTCTTCGCCACTAATATTCTAATCCCAATTCACCATCATCAATCAACCGAATCGGTTCCTGCAGTAGTTTCCTAATTAACCGCCACTCTTGTTCTTCCAGGGCTTCCCACATTGTGAATTCATTCTTTTAAAATACAAATCACATCATATCCCATCCTGCTCAAAACCTAAGTATGTCTTCCTGTTGCACTTTAAACTACAATTCAAGTGCCTACTTTGGTTGCCAGGCTCTAGAACCTGGCCCCTCTCCACCTCATACCCTACTTCTTGCCCCCTAATCTGACCACTTTAACTATTTTGACTTCCTTGCTTGGAATACCAAGTTTATTTTTGCCTCAGAGCTGTTGCACGTGCTGTTCCCTAGGCCTGGGGTCTCCTCTCAGATAATTGCATGGTTTGTTCCTGTCATCGACCCTCTGCTCAAATGCCAACTTGGAGAAGAACTCATGATCACTCACCCTGTTATTCCATCCAGTTCCTCTTATTCCCTGCTATATATTTTAACACTGCAGCATGCTATTACGTTATATTCTGATTCTTTTGTTTAATGGTTCTTTATCTATATCCAACATTAAAATGCAAGCACCATGAGGACTCCATTTCGTTTATTACTGAAAGTATGAGAATGCTTGGTATTTAATATGTATTTGTTGAGTGAATGTATAATCAAATGAATAAAACTTCTAAGGGCTGTCATAGAAGCCCTAGAATGGGTATCTGCCAAAAGATAGAGAAATAAGAAATTTCTGCCTTTGGTGCATTTTGTCCTCATTGTTACCAGAAATTCTGAGATTTGAGCATAGAATGAATGAAATACTTTCTTAAAGAACTCAGAGTCTCAGTAATAAATACCTTTTTACCCCTTGTATCATATCACTAACCAGCTTGTCCATATTCTAAGACAATTATTAGTTTCCATGTATTCTAAGAGAATTATTAGTGTCCATATTCTAAGACAATTACTAGTTTCCATGTATACTTGTCATTCATTTTAGAATACACTTTTGTACAAAGCCCATAACATATTCTAGTATTATTAAAAAAAACTTATATTTAAATAAAAGTTATATACCTCAGGACCCAGGATATGACTGTGTGTGTGTGTGTGTGTGTGTAAAATGAAAGTATAGAATGAGGATGTGGTAATGTCAAACTATATTGTAGCTGGTAAATTATTTGGTTACTTTGAATGTGTCATTTTGTTTGTTTTTCTGTATTACTTTCACAAAGAAAAATATATATATTGTTTTTATCACTCATATTTTGGAACTTCCTGATAAAATATGCCAATCAGAATGTGTGAATTTCATATTACTTTCAAGAAGAGTTATTCCCATTTCAAATATCTCATAAAACTTAACTTCTCCAGCCTCTAATTTTTTTTATATGATGCTTTAGTGCTTCTTTTTTGCCAAAGACCAACGACATTCATCCAGAGTAATTTATCTTCATGCAATTGAGTCTAAGCAAATTAATTCATCTTAGTGTGGTTGAATGAAATAAGAAAGCAGAGACACTTGAGATAATTAAAATGAAATTAAAATTTTTAGACTTTTAACCCACCTCATTTCATAAAGGATATGAACTTCCTTTAAAGTTTGCATATAATAAGATTTTTAAATAAAATGAGTTAGGAAGGGGAGGAGAATAAACTTGAGAATTGAGTTAAAACTCTTTTAGCCTGGTGCAGTGCTTTTGAATGCTTCCTGAGCATGTCAGCTATTTGATGAGACATGCTTTATTGCTTTTCTATTTACATTTGCATAACCACTTTTAAGCAGAAAACCTGCATGATTTTAAACTTATTTAAAAATCTTCTAAATTAAGTGATTTATTGAGTTGTACTATTGACCTGCAACACAAATATTAGTAGAAAAGAGCACTGAGAAATATTCAGGCCAGTTTATACAGCATTTTGTTTCCTCTTCAGGAAATGATGCAACATCAATTGTCAACTGTCTTCATATTTTGGGTCAGACTTTGGATGCAAGGTAAATGGATATATTATTATTATGTAAATAAATGACTGTAATGATGATGTATGCATAAGAATGTTAAGAAGGGCTCAGTGTCTTGATTTTTTTTCCTTTGGATTTGTGGCAGATATTTTCCTGTAGTTGAAAAGAAAAACTTTTGTAAATTATGAATACAATGGCAGTTTATTTTTATGTTCATATGTAGTTTATTTAATTTTAAGTAGTTTTTATAGCACCTAAGAACATAACTGAGGGTTGAATTGGTAGTGTATCATGTGAGGAAAACATGGTAAACTGACAACTCAAGAGGTCTTATAAGCTTCCAGGCATGGTGTTTGTGCTCACATTCATAATAGCATTTGGTTTTGTAAGGAACAGAGTTTAATTTTCATTTTACAGATGAGTAAAGCTATGTTTAAGATTGCATAGTAAGTATTTAGGTAGACTAATTCCCACGTGTGTGTGATTTCTCCTCTGCCTGTCATCAACGTGATCAAAAATCAAGCATGTTAACCAAATACAAAATTAGTTTGTTTTGCATGATTGATTCAGTCTTTAAACTATACGTGTAGTTCCTGTAATACCCAGGATAAATCTGGATAAGAGTTTATAAATGTCTCCTTCAGAGAATATCCCATAATACTCTTTGAGTACCATTCTAGTGTTTAAGATTTTATTTGAGTTATTTTTTATAACAAATGTAGAACGGAACCATTTTATATCTTCATTTCCTACTAGACATAGTGCCATTAAGGTGTTACTTCTCTATACAATGTTCAGCCCTCAAAGGCTTCTTTAGACAAGACTTGATTGCTACCCCTAAGCACAAAGTGCCTATATCATTTGAGGAGTTGGTTTAGCTGGCATTAAATGTTTCTTTCATAACCATTGCCTCAGGAACATTCTTGTTTTGTGGGATTTGGGATTAGCTATACTGACTCAGAAGCTGTGTCTTGTTAGTCATAAAATAACTATTGTCAAAATTGGGGACCACTAATGGAAAATGTAAGACATTAGCATAGTCTCTTGCTCCAAGGTTTTAATTAAGTTGACTATGAAGACATTTGGGGAAGGTGATTTATAGAGTAGTATTGCCATAATTTTACATACACTGAAAAAATTGCTTTAAAGTTGATTTTCAAAATGCATTCGACTGGTAGGTACTGTAATGGAGAAACTTACACAGTGGAGAGCCATGTTTTGTTTGTATTTCATTTGTTTCTGTCAGAAGGTGCAAGTCCTCCCTTATTTGCTTTCTAGGACAGTGATGAAGACTGGCCTGGAGAGTGTTAAAAGTGCACTCAGAGCTTTTCTGGACAATGCTGCCGAGGATCTGGAAAAGACCATGGAAAATCTTAAGCAGGGCCAGTTCACCCACACCCGGAACCAACCCAAAGGGGTGACTCAGATTATCAATTACACCACAGTGGCCCTGTTGCCAATGCTGTCGTCATTATTTGAACATATTGGCCAGCATCAGTTTGGAGAAGACCTAATATGTATGTAAATGTGTTACTTAGAGTTTCATTATTGAAATACACTGTGGTACAATAGGAAATTGTAAAGGCCACATCTGGGTTACTTAAACACTGCTTATACATTAAGATGCGCTTTTTTGGCAAAACTTTATAGGTTGATGTTTGAGTGATAGCAACCATTCTAATAGAAATAGATCTCTGAATCACATGAACTCACGGAGAAGACTGGTGAGGTACTGATTATGAACAGTAACTTCCACATTGTTGGTTCCACATGGGTTTCAGATTTTACTTACATCTACATTGCCTCTTTTTGTGTAAATTTTCTAATGCAGTTGGACCATATGACATGCAATAGTAAATGTTTTCAAACATTGTCTCCATAATCTATACTACCAACTAATAGGAGAACTACTGAGACAATGTATATCTAAGTAATTGTTCTATTAGGGTGGCTCAAGTCATCTTCCATGTAGAGATTGCAGTCAGTCTTTATGGGGGATTTAATCAGCTGGCTTTGGCTGGAATTTTGTAGTTATTAAAAAATCCACAGAGTGTCCAAGATTAAGCGGAAAAAATACACAAGCTGTCCTAACTCCCCATCTTCTGCAGACATGAACATGAGACAAGATATGATCCTTTGAAACGCTGCTTCAGACTCTCATACTGTAGGTTCTTCAGGTAATGGGCAGCTCTGTGTAAAAACCACTGAGTTATTCGGTGGATGCCACAACTACCAGTAGCAAAATCTATATTTTGAAATATTTTTTAAAGAAAGCATGCTTAGATTTGCCATTTATTTTTTTTATCCATATACATTTATGGGTACATGTGCAACTTTGTTGCATGTGTAGATTGTGTAATAGTCAAGTCAGAGCTTTTAGGGTGCTCATCACCCAAGTAACATACATTACACCCATTACGTAGTTTAGTATCATCCACCTCCCTCTTACCCTTTTATCCTTTCAGTAGTTGTCTATTATTCTATTCTCTACATCCACGTGTACATATTTTTTAGCCCCCACTTATGAGTGAGAACATAAGATATTTGAGGTTTTGTACCTGGCTTGTTTTACTTGAGATAATAACCTCCAGTTCCATCCATGTTGCTGAAAAAGATGTGGGTATATTCTTTTTTATGACTGGATAGTATTCCATTGTGTGTGTGTGTGTGTGTGTGTGTGTGTGTGTGTGTGTGTGTATCACATTTTCTTTATCCAATCAAAATCTTCATTTTAACCATTGTTTGTGGCACAGTGTGTATGTGGAAATAGGTCTGAAGACAGGGAATATCATTTCATTCACATCATGGTGTATTCCCCAGGAAATGGTAGCAGAGTTGGAATTAGAAATTTAATGTTCTTAAATTCCTTGATTTTTAAACTTGTCTTATTGGAGAATAGATCATCTACACGGTTTTATTTTAATTTTTTTAGTACCCACAACTGCTGGAGTAACTGACTTTGGCCCTAAATATCAGGTCATTTAACTAACAGACTGTATCCTCCAGTAGTCTCATTATCATTTATCTGAGAGTGATGGTAAGATACAGTCCTTATATACCTTTGGAACAGGAATCAACATATACCTGTATCCCCTCTTTTGCCAGACGCTCTTACACTTAATCTTATTCTTGGAGAAATCCTTTGTTCTTACACCTAGAGAAAACTTATAAAGAAATTGTTTCTGAAAATGTTCTGAATAACACAGCACATTCTTTAGAATGTTTTGGTTCTTTAAAGAGAAGAATTTCGAGAAAAACATTTTATATTTTAAATCTGTTCCTATTTTGTTTTTTCCAAGTGTTAAAATATTAAAATGCCTTTAAAATTGAATTTTATTCTTAGCCTAAACTTTCTCAGAGGAATGTATAAATAAGTGGTTTTCACTCAGGTGAGATTCTCTTTTTCCTTAGTGGAAGATGTCCAGGTGTCTTGTTATAGAATTCTGACGAGCTTATATGCTCTGGGAACCAGCAAGAGTATTTATGTGGAGAGGTAAGATTTTTTTAAATTTAACTTTTTATCAATAGCTGTTTTCAAGTCTTGTAACTTTATTTTTATTTCAAGAGTCTTCCTTTCATAACTTTTTTCTTGGTTGTAAACTAAACCAAATGGACCTTCTAAATTCTTTGGGAGTAATTAGACAATCTTTAAACTAGATAAGAATTGGTGTAATAAAAAACACTGGAGTTATGAACACAAGGCAGGCAATTATGGTATAGATCATACTTAATATAAAGTTTAAACTTACAGTGCTTACAAGTCATGTGAAACAATCTGCCTAGTACATTTTCTTATTATTTATCAGAAATACAAAGTAAGCATCAACATAGATAGTTATTAAAACCAGTATTATGTTTTCAAGTTCTTAAGTTTCAGAAGGGAATGGTTAACAATGTCAAAAGACAGATAAAGTAAGAAAACATAGCTCCATTGAATTTAAAATGAGAGATCATTGGCAACTTCAGTAAGGAATTTCTGTGAACTGGAGAAGAAAAATAGAACCTTTTTTTTTTTTTTTTAAGAAAACTGAAGTAAATAAAAAGACATTCTGTTAGAAGATTTAATATTGAATGGATGTAAATTTCTCTGAAATTAATCTATAATTAATTACATTACAATTTCGAACAGAAACTTGCTTTTTATTCAACTTGACAAAATAATTCAGAAGTTCATTTCAAAGAATAAACCCATCAGACTGGCAAATAAAATTTTAGGGGAAATAAAAGAGTAACATAAGGATATTCATGAGTTCTACCAGGTATTAAAACTTATGACGCTATAATAATTAAAATAGGGTGATAATTTTATATAGAAATAAAAAATTAGATTAATGGAAAAGCATAATCAGGTTCACTCTGGATATTTTAAAAAATTTACCTGCATTTTAAATAAACTCTATTTTCATATGACTTTTTTATGGTCATGAAATATCTCCTACTAAGGAAGTATTATAATCTGTTGAAATTTTACTTATTTTTAACATATAGGCTGTTTTCCCTTTTTCACTAATATAATAATGCTAGATCTATGCTCATTAATTCCTATGTATTTTATGCTAATTTCCTTTAGCTGTATTTTCAAAATTTGTAATTCTAGTTTAAAGGATATGCATATATAGGATTGTACTATTATTTCAGTATCTTTTCAGAAAATTGATTCAATTTACATTCTCAGATTTCACAAGCAAATGCTAATTTCCTCACTTTTTTTCTCATAACTGATTTTTTTTTACTGTTTGCAAATGCAGTCGTTAAAAATGGCATCCCATTTTTGTTTTCAAATGCTAATTTCCTCACTTTTTTCTCATAACTGATTTTTTTTTTTACTATTTGCAAATACAGTTGTTAAAATGGCATCCCATTTTTATTTTCAAATACATATTCTTAATTACCAGTTACTTGCTATTTTTTTGTTTTCATGTTTACTATTTGTCTTTATTTTATGAATTGCCTTTTCTCGTCTTTTGTCTATTTTTCTGTCAATGTAGTATCATACTAATTTGTGACGCTTTTGTTTATTAAAATGATTAACTTCTCGCCTATTATTTCTCCTGTTTTCATGGGTTTTGATATTTTTGTACCTTTTTACAATGCTTATATATTATAAAACACTGTATGCAGATACTGTTGTATGACATAGGAATTTTGAGTTTTTGTATATTCACTTTTTATCTAATCATTTTTGTATAATCAAATTATGAATTATTTCATCTTCTTAGTTTTATAACCTTATAAGTTTATACTTCTATCAGGTAAAAAAATTAAATATTCTTCTCAGTTTCCATGCTTTTGGTTGTTTAGATGTAGCTTTTTAACTCTATTGTTTTCACTCACTAAATATTTATTAAATGCCAGATGCTTGGATACAACAGTGAACAAGACAAGTTCCCTACCTCCATAGATTTTATGTCTTATAGGGGAAACCAAAACAAAACAGACAAGTAAACTGATACATATTTTAGTGGCAGGTTATATTTCGTCCTATGAAGAATCATACATATAAAGATTGAGGTACTCAGGGGTGTATCTTTAGTGACTTTTTAAGCTCATAACTTTTTCCCATGCAACAGGAAACAGGAATAAGATATATCAGGTGTAAGTAGGTGTGCATCTAGTAGCTTCTGTTCTCCCAATGAAGTGTGGCTTAAATCCTCTACCAAATGATGACTGAGAAAAGAGGTGTGAGAAGTTTGAGCAAAGTAGAGAATGTCTGAAATGGTCATCTCTGGAGTAAAAGGGAATTTACTAGAAATATATCTGAATTTGAGGACCGGGCACAGTGGGTCATACCTGTAATCCCAGCACTTTGGAAGGCTGAGGCAGGGGGATTGCTTGAACCTGGGAGTTCAAGAGCAGCCTAAGCAACATAGCGAGACCTCATCTCCATAAAAAATAAAAATATTAGCTGGGTGTGGTGGCGTGTGCTTATAGTCGCAGCTACTCAAGGAGGTTGAGCCCAGTAGATGAGCCCTGATTGTGACACTGCACTCCAGCCTATGTAACAGAGTGAGGCCCTGACTCAAAAACAAAAACAAAAACAAACAACAACAACAAAAAAAACAGAGAGAGAAAATATTTCTTAATTTTATGTCCCTTTGGTGTTATGAAGGATTCAAATTCAATTCTTTAAATCATCCACCATGTGTAAAAGTCATTTTTAAATATTTTCAATCTACTGATTTAAAACAAAACCCTCATTATATATTAAAATAATATATTCACCTGGTTATATTTCTAGAATTTCTGTTCTGTTTGAATTTTAAACTAGTATCTCAGTATCAAACAGCCTGAATTGTTAGTATTTTGTAACATATTTTATTACATGGTAGTTCAGATTCTTCATTCCTTCTTGTTGGTGTTGATGTTGTTTCTGTTGTTTCTCTTCTTACCTATATACTTTTCTTGACAAAATTTCAGGTCATTTTGTTAGGTTCTAAAGAAAAAATACTCAGGGCATTGTGTTTTGCTTTTCCCCCTTTTTGCAAATAATTTTGCAGTTACAGAATGATTTTTGGGAGAACAAAAAATAAAATTTCAAAAGTAAAAGATATTTTGAAAAATAAAAAAGTTACATTGTACTAATAAAAATGTAGATATTTTAATACAATTCATCCAAAACAAAAAATTGATATTTCCACAGTACCAACACAAAATATCAGAATTAGTCTGAGAATTACTACTTGAATCAGAATTTTTAGTGAATTATTCATGAAATTAAAGAACTAGTCCAACTAGATATGAGGAAATAACACCTTTGGACTCATACATGAAATATTTTAGGCTAGTCTTTTTAAAAAATTTTTAATTGATGGATAATAATTATGTGTCTTTCTGGGATACAGTTTGGTGTTTTGAGATATATATGCTTTGTGGAATGATTAAGTCAAGCTAATTAACATTTCTGTCAACTCACTTACCTCTTTTCATGGTGAGATATTTACAATTTACTCTCTAGCAATTTTGAAATACGCAGTGTACATTATTTGGTAATCATGCTGTACTGTAGATATTTTGAACTTATTTCTCCTGTGTTATTGAAACTTTGTATCCTTTGACCATCATCTTCCCCCTCCTAGTCATTTTTCTCTCTACTTCTATGAATTTGACATTTTTAGACTCCACATACATATGGGATCATGCATCTTTGTCTTTGTTAGGCTATTAAGTTCTTAAATAAATTATATCTCAGAATTTGAAAACATTTATTGAACCCAAACTGTGTTCCAGAAATTTTGCAGTTCTGCATTCCTATTTTTAGGTAAAGACGGCAAAGTTTAGAAGGAGTAAATAAGTTTCCTGTAGTCACAGCAGTGTTAGGGTTGGTACTGGAACTCTGAATAAAAGCCTGTACGCCTTGTAATTCCTGTGTCCTAAATAACTTTTAATAATGAAATATTATTAAATGTTTGAATTAAACTCTGTTGTATTCAGTGTCATTCTTATGAAAGAACATTTTTTGCTAATTGATTAGATATGTAGTCATTTTTAATTAAAATATTAGAAAATCAGGCATTGATCATTTTAAGTATTATAATGAAATTTAAAATTTCTCCTAAGAGAATTATGCAATGTTTTCTTGATTAAATTAATTTTATTGACTTTTAAAATAAAATATGTATTCATAATGTTTTAAGGAGTTTATAACACACTGAAATAACATTTTATTCTATACTTAATAAACAACTTAATGCACTCTCCCCCCCCCAAAAAAAGCCTTGGATTAAGTAAACAGTTAAGGGAGAGAGATAACTTATGTCACCTGCAAGGGAGCCTTAGGTCACAGCCTGTTCTGAATCAACACCTTCCTTCCCTCAATAATGATAAACCAATTTTAAGTGTTATTAATAGTTTTTTTAGTATATCTTATCATTTCGTAACTATCCTTAAATTAATTTTATATGACAAATTTGCAGAAAATGTATTAGTATATTAATATGTACTTCATTTCTTAATTTTCCTCAATCCACTTATTCACATAACAAGAATTCTTTTCCAGTAGGTCATTCTGTTAAAAAAAGAAAAGACCGAAGGAAAGGAAAGAAGGAATGAAAAGAAAAAGGAAGGAGACAAAGAAGAAAAAAAGAGGGAAGGAAAGAAGGAAGGAAAAGCAAAAAAATAATCCAAATTTGTGAAGGAAGTGCCAGAGCTTTTCTTGTTATTTTGGTCTGAACTATTTTTAACTTCTTTTTGGCTAACAGATAATTTAACTTTTTTTTGGTTAATGGCAAGAAACTTGCTGTTGAAAACATATGGTGTTTTGCAATATAGAAAATTGGTTTGGGGATTAATTTTGTTAGTAGCAATATTATTGTCCCTTTTTTAAGGTTAAACTTGCCAATTTTAATATAACTTCTTCAATTATTCACTCAGAAGACCTAAAAACATAAGCATTTTTCACTTATAGGCAACGTTCTGCGTTAGGAGAATGTCTAGCTGCCTTTGCTGGTGCCTTTCCTGTGGCATTTTTGGAAACTCATCTGGACAAACACAATATTTACTCTATCTACAATACTAAGTCTTCAAGAGAGAGAGCAGGTAACACCCGAGCATGCGCAGTGTTTAAGACATGGAGCTAAAACTTAATGGCATGTATTGTATTCTCCTACAGGTTTCTTTAACGAGCTGTTTCAGTGTACCATCTCCAGTGCTCTTTGTTCTGCAGTGCTAATTTTTAGTATCATATATTTTTGGAATGCCATATACTCGTTCCCTACTGTTTTTGAAAGAAAATTAATTGAATTTCTTGCAAGTGAATAAGCCATCTATAGGTTAACACTCTTGAGAATAAGACAGAATGATTAGCAAATGTGGAAAAGATTGGTCAATCTGATTTCTGATTTAGTTATCGCTAATAATTCATCAGCAAGGGGTGTGGCATTGTTATTCATTACGTGTATGGATTTGTACCCTTTACTTTTCCTTGTTCACCAGATATGTCTTATTCAGACAGTTTTATTCCATGTGATTTTTAAAAAATAGGTCAGTCCAAATTTTATCCTAAAAGACTTAGAAATGGCTGAGCGCCATGGCTCAGCCTGTAATAATCCCAGCACTTTGGGAGGCCAAGGTGAGAGGATTGTCTGAGCCCAGGGGTTCGATACCAGCCTGGGCAACTTGGTGAGACCTCATCTCTACAATAAATTACAGAATCCAGCCCGGCGAGGTGGCGGGTGTCTATAGTTCCAGCTACTTGGAAGGCTGAGGCAGAAGGATTGCCTAAGCCCAGTCCATTGTGGCTACAGTGGCTGTGAGTGTGACACTGTACTCCAGCCTGGGTGACAAAGAGTGAGACTACAATTCAAAAAAAAAAAAAAAATTAGATACATAAATCTAGGACACGTTTTCTCAACAACTTTAATTTGCACCAGCCCTAGCATGTGTATCCCTAAGATTTATGTTTTTATGAGTATACTTGGTATCTATATAATCAAGTTTCCTGTTGCTTTCCATTTGCTGGATGGATAGACCCATGTTTTTCACTATCCTAATTGAAAAAGCTTTTAAACCATTGCTGATTATTCAGTGATTAGGTTTTAGGAACCTGTTAGAATTATTAAGTGTGATTTGAAAGGAGTTGGATAAACAAATAATAAAGTGGAAACTAGTTCTAATCATCACTTTCAAGCAATCAAACTCTGGACATTACACAGATGCCTTCTCATACAATTTTTGTTTGTTTGATTGGTTTCCTCTAAGTCTGATAAAGTTTGTTATATTTTATTTGTTTTCCAATAGCCCTAAAAAGTTCTCAAAACTTGAGCACTTGAGGAAGGACTATTTGCTGTTCATGAATGCATACTTCTCTGTTAGTGAGCTTTTCTGTGTAACTCATGTTTTTATGGGAGCTCTGGTTACACTGATTTTATAGTGCATCTTATCAAGTAAGAAATCTTTTAATAACTTGAATAAGTATTATGTTTGGCTATTTTATAATTCTGATTTTAAATAAAAGAAGAAGTTAAGAAAATATGTGGAATGGAATTAGTAGTGTTTTCTACATAATTTTCGCAATATATTTGAAAGGTAGTTAATGAAAAATGATTAAGTATAATTTATTAATATTCTGCATGAACATAAAGAGTTATCTTATTAAGGCTTTGATCACTTGATATTTTTGCTATGAACTTAGAGTGAAGCAGATTTGTTATTTCATTACAGGTAAGGAATACACAAGGCAGATAATGTACTGGCCTATGTTTCCATAACATTATTTGCATAACAAAGTAAAATATTAAATTTAACGATTTATTTCGTTTTTTAGTCATTCAACAAATAATTGTTTATGATGAACATTGTAGTAGATGGGGGTAATATGATAGAAAGATGGATAGGAGCTGAATCTTTTCCCCAGGGAGTTTTTAGTTGCAGTGGAGGAAAGAGACTGATAAATATGTGTGATAGAATTCAGAATAAAAACCGTTGGGTACACAAAAAAAGCAGTTTTAACTGAGAACACTTGGGAAGACTTCACAAAGCTGATGCGAGATGAGTCTTGAAATTGAGAAAGAAATTTCAAGCATTTTGTTTGTTTGTTTCAATTATTCACTCAGAAGACCTAAAAACATAAGCATTTTTCACTTATAGGCAACGTTCTGCGTTAGGAGAATGTCTAGCTGCCTTTTGTTTTGTTTTTTTTTTTGAGTTGGAGTCTCACTCTGTCGCCCAGACTGGAGTGCAGTGGCCGCTCCCGGCCACCGCAGCCTCCACCTGCTGGGCTCCGGCGACCCTTCCGCCTCAGCCTTCCAAGTAGCCAGAACTACAGGCGCGCGCTACCACGCCCGGTTCATTTTGATTGATTGTAGAAATGAGGTCTCGCCAAGTTGCCCAGGCGGGTCTCGAACCCGCAGGCTCAGTCAGTCCACTCACCTCAGCCTCCCAAAGCACAGGATTACAGGCTGAGCCACTGAGCCCGGTTTTGGATGTGGTTGGAGATAACTTTTGGGAAAGAAGAGATTGAGAATGAGACAAGAAGGAAAGCCAGAAAGAGGAGAAGCAGGCTTTGCGTGTCCGATAGGCGAGGAGTGCAGACTGTCCCAGTGGCAAAGAGGGTTATTTTTACTTGCTCTAAAACAACAGGAGTAACACAAGCAACTTGCATTTTAGGAATCTCTCCTGACAACAATAAGGAAGGTGAATGGCTGTGAGTCAGCAATTAGCAAGTAATTGTCGAATTCAGCAGCAGGTTGATGTTACAGGGATCCTTGGGTAGAATTTATGGAGAAGTGGTTGTGAGAGCTGCTGCAGGAAGTCATCTCATGTGAAAGATGAGAGAGCATCACAGCCTGGAAGTTCTCTCAAGTTTCTAGCTGGATGATGGACTGGATGATATCCCCACGAAGTTAGTGCATGCTCAAGAGGCAGATGGGAGACAAGTTTAAGTCGAGACCCCTTGTGTTTAGTTGGTTTTGAGACATGCAGGATTCGACAGAAACAGTGTTGAGATATGGCTTTGGGAGGTATCAGTTTATAGTAGAAGTGTATAGGAATGGCTGAAATTGTCTGGACAAACCTGTAAGGCCAAAA
Source organism: Carlito syrichta (assembly GCF_000164805.1). NCBI lineage: Eukaryota > Metazoa > Chordata > Mammalia > Primates > Tarsiidae > Carlito > Carlito syrichta. The sequence continues at coordinate 442,099 of NW_007248061.1, forward strand.
AAGAGAAGAGAGTTAAATCGATCCCTAAAGAAAACCAGCATTTAAACATCCAGCAAGGAGAAAAGAGTCAGAGAAAAGAGTCAACCTGCTCTTGAATACCACAACTACTTGCTAATTCCTGACTCAGCTATTCATCTTCCTTGTTGTTGTCAGGAGAGATTCCTAAAATGCAAGTTGCTTGTGTTACTCCTGTTTTTTTAGAGCCTGTAAAAATAACCCTCTTTGCCACTGGGACAATCTGCACTCCTCGCCTGACGTGCAAAGCCTGCTTCCCCTCTTTCTGGCTTTCCTTCTTGTCTCATCCTCAATCTCTTCTTTCCCGAGAACTGTCTTCAGCCACATCCAAAATCTAGGGGGCGTGAGTCAAAAAGGCTGGACACTCTAATGTAAGAAAGAGAGGAGTCTTAGGAAAAAAAGAATTTGGTCAGTGGCTTGAAATGCCACTGACCACTGGTGGGAAGATAAGGGTTGTAAAGTGTGAATTCGGTGAGCATTGGAAAGCAGGAACTTGGTTGCCTTGGACGGAGTTCCTGGATAGCTAAGGCTGCTGGGGAAGAGGCATCAGAGAGGAAGAGGTTGAAAACACATGCCTGAGCAAGTGTCCTGATGTGGGGAAGGCATCAGGAATGCGAGTGGAACTTTCCTCTGGAAATAGGGAATAGGAGTGAATTTGGGGCCGGGCACAGAAGGCTTGTAGGCCTTGAGAACAGGAAGTTGAAGGAAGAGAGACATTTGATGTTCTCCTTTGCTGTGAAATAGAAGGGATGGCTGTTTGCTGAACTTAAGAGAGTGGAGGTAGTGCAGGAACTTGGGAAAAAGAAAGAAGCTTTGAAATTGCTGCTATGAGAAAAGGGAGAAGGAGACTATCGAAAGCCTGCCAGGTCTTGCTAAGTTTTGAAGCCCAAAATGAAGTGGTTTCCGGTGTCTGTTATAAACAGGGGAAATCTACCATAGCATATCAGTTCTGGCACTGATTACAATCCGTTTTTATGTGTGCTTCTCCAGCTCTCAGTTTGCCAACTAATGTGGAAGATGTTTGTCCAAATATACCATCTTTGGAGAAACTCATGGAAGAAATCGTGGAATTAGCTGAGTCCGGCATTCGCTACACTCAGATGCCACATGTCATGGAAGTCATACTGCCCATGCTTTGTAGCTATATGTCTCGTTGGTGGGAGCATGGGCCTGAGAACAATCCGGAAAGAGCTGAAATGTGCTGTACAGCTCTGAACTCAGAGCACATGAACACACTTCTAGGGAACATACTGAAAATCATATACAATAACTTGGGAATTGACGAGGGAGCCTGGATGAAGAGGTTAGCAGGTAAGAATTGGAGTATCTAAAGCAATTTGAAATTCAGAACAATAGATTTTTCCTGTCATGGTTTTTATTAATTGTTTCTTCTGTGCTTAAAAAATTTTCTTAATTCTTTCTGTCATGCTATTTTTTTTAATGTAGATACAATCAGACATTGAGTAACTTTCCATATAGTTACTACTTTAAGTATTTTCCTAATTTGACAATTGTATAAGATTAATCAATAAACATGGCAGTAAAAACTAATGATTCTGTACAAAGACAAAAAGAAAATTGAATATCAAAACTACCCACTTTTGTCCTGTGGGGAGTGGGAAGAGTAAGTTTTAAAATGCAGTCTAATGTTTATAATTAGGTTTCTCTTTCACTGTATTATTTATATTGAAAAGACTGGAAGCAATCTAAGTACCCAACAACTAGAGTGGAGGGTTAAATGAAGTTATGTACATTCATATACCAGAATATTATGCCGTTTTTAGATGTTAAGATTTTGACAGTGTTTTTATGTCTTGGAAATGCTTATAACGTCATGAAGGGTGAAAACAAGTGAGTATAGTTTATAAGGAGCTTTTAAAACTATAGAACATTAAAGCATTACTATAGAATGTTGTATGTATAATATATGTGTTTATGAATTTATCTATTGATGAAAACTCCAAACACAGACGCCAATGCCTTACTGATTTGAGTAGGAGATTATGGTCAGTTTTAATTTTTCTCTATTATACATTTCATCAACGTCTATATGTTACTTTTATGGAAAAAGAAATTTCTTAAAAAATGGTCTAATCAAATTTAGAACTACTGTTAACAACTACAACTTTTATTAAATAAGAGAGCAGTGTTATATGTAATCGCTTTCATTGGGCCAAGGATGGGCTGGGTAAAAGAAGATAACTATATGTAGTCTCATGCGGTGATTATGTAGCAGAAAGTAAAGAAAGGGCTAGGTGAACCTTTTCCATTTAGAGATTTCTTTGTGTGAAAATAATTGATTTTTAAAGTGAATGAAAGTCTTTTTTGTTGTTCTATTATAAATGAGCAGTCAATCTTTTTTAAGAACAAAGAAACTCGTTGAATTCAATTCAGTAATCTTTTGTTTAACAGTAACCATGCAGTTACATGTAGGACTAGAAAAATGATTGAGGCATGGACTGTATGAAGGAAGCCATGTACTGGAGAAGAGAGAGACTTTAATCATGCTCTAAATGTAATTACAATTTTTATTCATTTTGATGAGTGTTTATACAGAACAGAATATTAATACTTTTCTTCAAACAGTATTTTCCCAGCCTATTATAAATAAAGTGAAACCTCAGCTCTTGAAAACTCATTTCTTGCCATTAATGGAGAAACTCAAGAAAAAGGCAGCTATGGTGGTGTCTGAGGAAGACCACCTGAAAGCCGAGGCCAGGGGGGATATGTCGGAGGCTGAACTTCTCATCCTAGATGAATTCACTACGCTGGCCCGAGATCTCTATGCCTTCTACCCTCTCTTGATTAGATTTGTGGACTATAACAGGTATAATGATCAAAAGTAACTTAGTAATTTCCCTAATTCAATAATAACCTTTATTGGCTTATATGTCCCTGTTGAATGGTTTCACACACTATTTGGCCATGGGTTTGTTCATGACTATAACATAATTAATGTTTACAGGTAAATTAATTTTCACTTGAGAGGACAGTAATAGACTTAGGTTAAGAGCATGCTATTGAGAGACCCAAGAAACCAAGAAACTTAAAAAGCCATACTTGCTGTAAAAGTAGTGTTTAGTTCACTATATTTCATATATCCCTACCTCATGTTTACTATATATTTTGTGTATTCCTACCTCATGTTCATTGTACTTTATGAAATCTTAGTACTTTAAATCCTACCTCAGACCCCGTAGAATTAGGCATATGTCAGGTGCCGGGTAGTGACTGATTGTGTAGTTATATAATGGCTTAAGTAGTGTTTGTATTTAGAACTCTTGGGTTAAGCATTGTCAGTCCTAATTGCCATGCTGACTTCTGCTTTTATAACGGGATGTAAATGTTAAAGCAATAAGCCCCTTTCAGACATTCCTTTGCTATCGCAGTAGACTCTGAGGCGCTAGCTGCTCTCTAGGTGGGCTTTATGTTGATTTAAATCACCGGCTTC
>NW_007248061.1:445929-450950 GCF_000164805.1 Carlito syrichta
TGAAGCCTCTACCGGCTTCATGCGTGAGCCCAGACTCGAGCCTGAATAAAGACCCTCGTGTGTTTGCATCAGAGCTGGCTCTTTGTGGTCTCTCTCTCTCTCTGATTAGAGTTCTGGGTTTAACACACTGAACGTCGTAAAATTAAAGTTGGAAATCACATTCTGAAGCAGTCTGCCTTTTACATGTAAAAGTTAACAGTTATGATGTTTAAGCTTTTTCTAATGTCACAGCTATACGCTGTAACCACTATGAGCTCTGTGGTCAGCAAATTTAACTTTGGGAGGGTAAATTTTTATTTAATTAACTTTAATGAGTAACTGAGAAACCATTTTCATTTATTATGTGATCCAGGGCAAAGTGGCTCAAGGAGCCTAACCCAGAAGCAGAGGAACTCTTCCGCATGGTAGCTGAAGTATTTATTTACTGGTCAAAATCCCACGTAAGTATGAAAACATTGACAGATAGTACTTAGTGTTTGTTTCATGTTAAGGACTTTTTACATGTTATCTAATTTTCCAATTCCCCTCAGTCACTACCTAGGGTAGTGTTTTCTCAAACCTGTCTATTTGGTTTCATGTAACAATTAAGGAGTGAGAATAGGTCCCCTGGGGAATTTGAGGGACCATAAACCTTCTTTTGTGTTTTATAGTTTATCATTCAAAAAAAATCACAGAATCTTTTAACTGCACTCACTCCACAAACATTTTCTAAGTTTGCCCCTAAACCTTAGAATAATATTGACATTACATAGGGATGTACCTGTTTTTTTTTTTAAAGGTCTTTTAGCTTTTCCTCTCTCGGCATTTTTCTCCCTAATACCTACAAGCATTCAGGCTTCAGTTTGAGAAGTGCTGAAATAGACTAGTGAGTTCCAGTAATAAGACACATGCTTTTTACTTGTTAAGGTATGAAATTCCTTAAGTTTTTTTTTAATCATCACACACTTTCACTTCTATAGGAATTTAGTTTGGCTCACATTTTAAAATTTATTGGCTGTTAAAGCAAAGCTTCTTGCTGCTAGGACTCTTGTTGATACAATTTCTAAACTACATATTTAGTAAATTATCACTATTTTATATATTGCAAGTAGAACGATGTATTTTTAAATCTGGAAAATATTTTAATCTTAAGAAGAATTTTATAGTATTCTGTCATCTATTTCTGGTAACTGACAGGATGTAGGTAAATGAATATTATTTTGTCCCAAATGATTTCCAGTGCTTAGAATTTTTATATCAATTATAATTCTAAGCTGCTTCGTAAACAGAAGACTTTTTCTGTGTAACTCGTGTTAGGGGGATGCATTAGATCATTCATGGCATTCTGGAGGAAAATACGAAATCCAGGAGAAATCAATCCATTTTGAGCTGCCAAAGGACAGAGATGGATTTCTAGTTTTTCACCTTTTATTTTCCTGATTGTGTTACTCCACCTGGAATGCCTTATGCTCAAATGAGGTGTGTGTGTGTGTGGGAGGGGGGAGGGTTAGAATAAATCACTTAAGAAAATAAAGAACTGCATTTTTCATTGAAGAACTGAGAATCTTCAACCTCATCAATCACTAAAATGCCAAAGAAGCTTCTTTAAATTTATACGTAAGACCAACATTTAGAACAAGAATATTTATCATAATCAGTGGGTTTTTAGGTGAATGTCATCTAATGATAATTGCTTTTGAATCTCATGGGCATATTTAAAGCACAAACCTGATAATATAGGCTACATTATTTTCCAAATATCTAATGGTGAGTTGACTTTGCCAGTCTTTATATGTTCCCAGATTAAAAGTCAATAAATAATGTTATGGTTTTTTAGAAAGTACATAAAATACCTGACAGAATAGAAAGCTACATTATAGTTCTTGGAAAGCCTGTGACCTTGGAAATTCTGGACCAACCGCAGGTAGCAGTATATTCTTTTTTTTTTTTTTTTTTGAGAAAGCAGGATTTATTGAGAGGACAGAGATGTTCCCATAGTAGGAAGGGACCCAAAGGGGTTGCCCCAGTATATTATTTTAACTAGCTAAGTCAAGATTTGAGTACTCAGTCTACTCCTCAGTAGATGTGTGATCTCGCCATTAAATCTTCTAAACCTTAGTTTCCCTATCTTTGAAGCATGCATATTAATATCTGGTTCCTGAATTGTTGTTCCTGGCGAATCGCCCTCATTAGACACTCAAGAAATATTTGTTCCCTATCTTAATAAGTCTTATTTATCAAATTAATACTTATCTCTAAAGAAACTTTTGGACTCTGTGAAACCTCTAATTACGTGGACTTCTTATCGAAGTGGCTTTAACTGAAATTTCCTTTGCAACTTCTTAGAATTTCAAGAGAGAAGAGCAGAACTTCGTTGTACAGAATGAAATCAACAATATGTCTTTCCTTATTACTGATACCAAGTCAAAGATGTCAAAGGTATTACTATAAACTGTTTCACTGTTCTAGAAAATGTATGAATAATACTTTCATGTACTGACACTTAAAAAAATATTTTGAAGATTCAAAACTGGAATATGATAGATTTTGTAATGTGATTTACTGATTAAAACTCACACACTGTTTTAAGTGTACCCAGGATTTGTTTTAATCAGGTATGATAAGACACACAGACATGGAAATGATTGTCAGGATAGAGGAATTTTTTTCTCCCAGATCTCTAGAAACAGGAGACAGAACATGCCACATAGAGCCACTTGAGACAGTACCAGGGTTAGTCAGGAGGCAGAGGGAGCAGGAAGAATGTGGGCAAGAGCTTTCATTGTGATTTTTTGGGGGGAGGAATAGAGAAGACAGGGTAAACAGGTTTATTATTGGCTAGTTTAAATAATTTTCAAGGGCTCTGCATAATAGGAGCTATACTTAGTGTTCTGGTAGCTGGAGTTAGGGTGATTAGGGCAGGTGGATGGTAGCCCAGAGTATAGGGGCTGAATAAAGGAAGTAGGGGTTGTGGGTTCTGGATTAGCTATATATGAAAGGCCAGCTTCCCAGTCCAGGGGAGTCATTTACCCCTTTCGGAATTGCCTAACCATGAGAGGCACAGTCTCTCCAAGATGGGCAAGTCTCCAAGATGTCAAAGCATCAGAATAAAGACATATTTAAAAGACACACACACATACACACGCACACACACATACACATACACATACACACACACCATTCACAAAATTGCCAGTCAGTATATATATATGTGTGTGTGTGTGTATACACATATATATACACACATATATATACATGTATAGCCAGTCAATATTATGTATTCATTAATAGTGAACATTTGTATACTTGTGTGTGCCAAATATATAGACCTCAAAATAATTAGTTGCATTGTTTAACAACCGCATGAATGGATTCTAGGTTCTCTTAAGGTAGGAAGTATGTGTCCAGGTTTTTGTTTTCTCAATCATTCATGTCAGGGAGGGCAACAGGCACTTTTTAAAACACTTTAGAATTCATGCCTTTATCTTTTTAATTATCACTAAATAAATAAATATACTACATTGGGTATCACACACAGTATGCTACTAAATGGTCAAATGCAAAATGAGTGGTGTTCTGGCCAAGGAAATTAGCCTCTACCAACTCAATAAGTTGTGGGAGGAGAATTGCTTGGGAGACACATCCCTCCACTGAATTCCTACAGTGACCCGCTCCTCTGCCTGCTGTGTTGGCGAGTGCAGGGAGGTAGAATGGCATCACTTGATAAGCCTGGTCTTCTTTACAGTTTTAAATGCCATGTATTTGACTCCATGACACATCAACTAGAAACTAATGCCACCTGAAACTCTTCATTATCTAGAACATTTGTCTGACCACTACAGGTAATTACTACATGTCCCTGTGCTCTTGAAACATACATAGAAGATGCTGCCTTCTCTCCTCTCTGGGCTGATCATAAGCCAGAAAAGTGAGGAGATGCTTTACCAGGAGTACAGATTTCGTGGATGTTAGTGAGTTTTTTTCTGCTTAAGCAGCGTGTTGTCAGTTTAGGCCAGTGTAAACAAAGCCTAGAGAAGGAAGTAAGAAGGTCAGTATTTATTTTCGAAGGATGACAGTGATTCTAGTGTATCATCAAACCTAACTCCAGTCAGAATGGCAATTATCAACAACTCAAAAAATAACAGCTGCTGGAGAGGGTGTGGTGAAAAGGGAACACTTCTACACTGTTGGTGGGAGTGTAAACTAGTAAACAGAGTGTAAACTCTGTGGAAAGCAGTGTGGCGATTCCTAAAAGCTCTAAGTATCAACCTCCCATATGACCCCGCAATCCCCCTACTGGGAATATATCTTGAAGAACTCAAATCACTCTAAAAAAAGATACCTGCACACGTATGTTTATCGCGGCATTGTTCACAATAGCAAGAACCTGGAAGCAACCATGCTGCTCCATCAAAAGAGGACTGGATTTTAAAAAAATGTGGTACATATACACGATGGAATACTATGCAGTCATAAAAAAGAACAAAATCATGAATTTCGCAGCAACCTGGATGGAACTAGAGTCTATAATACTTGGTGACCTCTCACAGAAACAAAGATCCGAGTATCACATGTTCTCACTCATATAATGGACCTTAAACATTCAGGGCAATACTATACGAAAATGACTGACAGTACTGGGAAACTATGGTGGGGGGAGGGAGATGGGATTAACAGTAGCAAATATCTGTATGGGAACGGGGAAATACCCCATATCAACAGGGTGCCTGAATGAAACGCAATTGTATACCTAACCCTTAACTGTACCCCACAACTTCATAATAAAAAATAAATAAATAATTTTTTGAAAAGAAAATGGAATTGCAAAGTCCTGAAAAAACTCTTTTTGAAAAGCAAAGACCTGAGAGATGTGAAAACTGAGCCATCTGGGGAAGGCATGCCAGGCAGAGGGAACAGTATAGGAGAATTTAGAAGGGGAAAAAAAAAATCACTTGCAGCTTTGTTTCCAGGGAAACCTCATGCAGACAGTGGAGTTTGGCTAGGCTTGGAAATATGGCAAGACTCTGGGACATGGAGAGAAT
>NW_007248061.1:450970-455928 GCF_000164805.1 Carlito syrichta
CCTAACCCTTAACTGTACCCCACAGCATCATAATAAAAAATATTGATTAAAAAAAAAGATAAATTAAAGGTCTAGTGTATCATCAAACTAAAGATGAATTAAAGTCTCTGTATTTCTCTACAGACATCCATTTCCCTCTTTTTCATTACTCGAGTCTATTGATTCTCAGTGCATACTCTCAAAGCACTGCATGTCCTATAAACTAGACTGAAGCAGCCATAAACATTGACTAACCATAACATTTAATCTTATTTGCAAGAAAAAATTGAAAGTAATAGATAAGTTCCTCTCCATTTCAACATCCCAAACTCCCAAATTTTCTCAAACTAAAAAAATAAGTTTTTAAAAAATATATGACTGCTAACACTCTGAGATAAGATTGATAGAAAATAATAGTAATAAGGTTGAAAATTTTAGGAATTACTAATTATGCTTTTTATTTATTTCTTCTTTTGCTTTTGCCTGCATATGTGTTTTTAGTTTTACATAGTACACTTTCTTCCTAGAAAGAATGTTTCTAGTTCAAACAATGGAGTCAGCATGTTAACATTTTATATTGTTTTGCTAAAGAAAACACAATACCCATGTGTTTCAACATACAAAGAGATTTGGGAGTGGTTATATCAGCCACAACAACATAGTCATTGCCGTTTTATCAGTAGCATCAAGGGCTCTGTTAATTAAGCCTGAATGGGATAAGGGACCCCAAAATGAGATATTGTCAGTGGTGAGTAACATCTATCCCAGAAGCTGTATTGTCTGAGCCTAGTGCCAACAGTGAATAACAGCAGGAGGCTTGCCATAGGGTTGACATCTGAGGTTGAATGGACGGAGAGCTGAGAGATGCAGAATGCTTCAGGCATTCCTATAACAAGATTGATAACTATCTGCATGAGATCCATCCTGCAGGGTCCTGAAGAAAAAGGAAACTCATTTTGAATGGAGATTTAGACCAAATGCAAATATAAATACAAACCAGTGGACAAATGGTTTCTATCAGTCTTCAACTGGTCACCCAAGCAGAGGATAATCACTGTTTGTATGGAGTCCCAGTTCCAAAATTAGAAGAGAATATAAAATAGAGTGAGTCCAGCCAACCAATTTGGAATATGGTAATCTGGGAGAGGGACTGTCATTCTGACTTGGAGCAAAATGTATTGGTTGATGAGACAGAGAGGCCAGTGCATGTAAAATTGGTCATTATGGTCTTAGAAGAATGAGCATATATGTGTGAGGCATGGAAACCCTGCTGTGCCTTTTTCACGGACATGTTGAGTGGATTTTAGTGTACTTGTACTCACTTTGTCAGTTTACATGTGATGCTCCTGTATGTAGCATGCTTTCTCTTCTCTTTCTGTTTCCCCATATGCTGGCTCAGCCCTTGGTTACTCCTAGGGCAGGCACTTGGCCCACTGTGCTGAATCCCAGCTGTGATTTTTTTTTAGACTTGGCATTCTTCAAGAGCAGGAAACATTTTATTCACTTCGTAACACTAAAGCTCAATGTGGTAGTGGTGCACAGTGATGCTTAATTAATATGAATAAATTAAATTGGACTTTAAAGAATTCGAAATGTGGTCATAAATTGAAGCTTTTTTTCTGTGTCTTATTTGACTTTGCAATTACTGAATGACTGTGGCATTGGTGTGAAATCACATTACCATATTTTATGGCTAGCATTTCTGAAGTTTTTAATTTCATAACTTGTTTTAAAAACATATGCAGATAGCATTCATTACAGTTTATCTGTGTTTATTTGTAGATGTGAGAAAAAACAGTGGGCTTTTCATGTTGTATTACAGACCTATACCCTATTTTTTCTTGAGATTTCATTTCCTGTGGAAATATCAATCGCTTTGGGCATTTAAAAACTAGACCCTCTCTTTTATAATTAGTGTATCTAAAATATAATTAATAAATAAATATCTTTTTTGTTGTTGTTTTTAGTAGGCTATTTCAGTATAAGAATATTAGAAAAGTGTAAGTTCTCACTGAAAGACCGTGTGATAAATACAAAACATTAGACACGTGCTTTCTGTTCATGGGGTAGTGTAAGAAAGAGCTCTGCTTTGAGAGGCAAATAAACTTGGAGTGCTGACTCTGCCACTTTATAACTATGATATCTCGACTAATCTTAAACCACACTGTTCATATCAGCAAACTGTTTGTCATATGACCTTGACAGATGCTTATAAATATCAAAATAATGTTTGTATTGTGCTTCACAGATTGTAGGCACCCACCACATTCTAACTGATTATTGCAGTAACAAAATGACAAAGGTAATACACAACTGAATATGCTTTTTAAAACATTTTTATTTTAATATGTGGGGTACAATCTAGGGTTAGGCACACAAATGTTCATTATGCAGGTACACTTGTTGATGAGATGTGCCCCTCCTCTCCTGGCAGTTTCCCACTACTGCCAATCCCTTTCTTATAGTATTATGATAGCTGTTCAAGGTCTGCTTATGAGTGAGAACATATGATACTTGGTTCTTTGCTTGATAGACCACTCAGTTTATTATAGCCTCTAAGTCCATACAAGTTGTTGCGAAGTTCATAATTTTGTCCTTCTTTATGGCTGTGTAATATTCCATTGTGTATATGTACCACATTCTTTTGATCCAGTCCTCTTTTGATGGGCAGCACAGTTGGTTCCATGTTTTTGCTATCGTGAATAATGCTGCAGTAAACATGCGTGTGCAGGTATCTTTTTCACAGAATGATTTGAGTTCCTCCCGGTGTATTCCCAGTAGGGAGATTGCGGGGTCATATGGGAGGTCGATTTTTAGATCTTTTAGAAACTACCATATTGTTTTCCATAGAGACTGTACTAGTTTACACTCCCACCAACAGTGTAAAAGTATTCCCTTTCCCCCAAGATCCTCTCCAGCATCTACTGTTTTTTAAGTTATTGATGATGGCCATCCTGACTGGAATTATTATTACTATTATTATTATTTTTTTTTTTTTTGAGTTGGAGTTTCACTCTGTTGCTCAGGCTTAAGTGCAGTGGTATGCTCATGGCCACCACAGCCTCGACCTTCTGGGCTCAGGTGATCCTTCTGCCTCAGCCTTCCAAGCTGCTGGAACTACAGGCGCACGCTACCACGCTCAGCTTATTTGGCGTATTTTTTTATTTATTGTAGAGATGAGGTCTCACCAAGTTGCCCAGGCTGGTCTTGAACCCCTGAGCTTAGGCAGTCGTCTCGTCTTGGCCTCCCAAAGTGCTGGGATTACAGGCTGGAGTCCCGGCTCCCGGCCACAACTGAATATCTAACAGTCATACAGATAAAAAAGTACTTAGAGAATTTATTAGAGGAAGAAATGGATAAAACAGTCAAAGAAAATTTCATTGCGATGTGAGGATTTGAATTTAGCATTGAGTGTTTCTAGATGGGTCAGAAGGAGAGGATTAAGGAGCAAGCAGATATCCCCTTTTCTGTGACCCTAGACCTGCAAATTTAAAGGCCAATAATATCTCTTAAGAATAGTCGGCCTTATGTTTTTCTTGCCCTTTCCCAGGTCCTCTATTGAATTTAAGACTGTTTTAGGTGAAATTATTAGTCATATTTCTGTGTGTGTGTGTGAGAGAGAGAGAGACACACACTGATCGATTTAGGAGAGGGCTCAGTTTATTCCACTTTTCTTCTTAAATATGCCCTCATACTGGCCTTGCTATTACATATTCACACCTGATCCAAATGTTAGGGCACAGATTAAAAATGGAAACTCAAAAGCTTTGTGATTCTGCATCAGTTACTGAGAAGCTCCTATGAGCAAGGCTTAGTGCTTGCTTTTAAAAATACAGAAGGGACAAAACTGATTTGCCATCTGCCCTGATGGAACTCCCTAGTCTGAGGAGAAAACAGGCTCTAAACAAAAACGGAAACCAACTAATATATATATACATATATGTATATATATGTGTGTGTATATATATATATGTATATATATGTGTGTGTATATACATATATATATATATATATATGAGGATATTTGGTTTGTTGTAGATATAATTTCTTCATTCTAGTGGGACTATCACCTATAAATGTTCCAAGATTTACTAACGTCTCTTTCCAGTTACAGATTTCCTGTGGGAAAAAAAGCAAGATTATTGTTTGTACCTAAGTAGGAATTCATTTGTTTAATGTTTCTCAAAATTGAGCAGCAATTTATAGTTGCCTTTAGTGTTGGTTTAAATTCTTTTTCTTATAAGGTCATTTAAATATCTATAAATATCAAGCCAGATATAAACTTTCTGCTTACACACCAAAAACCAAAATAACTTTCCAAGTTAAAATCAATGAAAACTTCAACACCAAGAAAATGTAAACCTTAATTTATTGTGGAATGTTGTTTTGCTGAAACTAAATGATCAGTGTTGGATAGAAGTATGTTTGCATAAATTGTATCAACTTGTTTAAGTTTTAGGATGATGGTTCCTCATTTGAGTAATTATCTTTTTATCATTTTAGTTACTTTTTTTAAAGGGCTCATTCAAAACAACTGATACATTTTATCAATTAATTAACTTAGTACAAGTAACTATTTATCTTTTTTTAATAAACTGAGAATAGTCTCTTACTAGTTGGTACCTATAAAAATGAGATTCCTGCAATACATACATCTCTTTGGAAAGTAAATGTGATTCTTACTGCTATGAATTATCTGTTTTCCCCAGTAATCCAAGACTATTATCATATGTCATTTTCATGAAACTATGTTCCAGTTTTGAAATATTGCTACAAAGTGTTCAGCATGTACAAAGAAGTACATATGGACCGATTTTTTTTTTTTTAGAGTTGGAGTCTCACTCTGTCGCCCAGACTGGAGTGCAGTGACTGCTCCCGGCCACTGCAGCCTGAACCTGCTGGGCTCCGGCGATCCTTCTGCCTCAGCCTTCCGAGTAGCCAGAATTACAGGCATGCGCTCCCACGCCCGGCTGATTTTT
>NW_007248061.1:455948-461488 GCF_000164805.1 Carlito syrichta
GGGCTCAGACAATCCACTCGCCTCAGCCTCCCAAAGGCGCGGGATTATAGGCTGAGCCACTGAGCCCAGACAGGACCAATTTTTAAATTTTGACATTAGAACATGCCCTCTTAATGGAAAGAAAAATACTCATTACCCAGTGAAAATTAGACTCTGTTATTTCAAGTGACCCTGTGGCATCAGCTTAAACCTCAGAAATATCACAGGAGAGCCCTGAAGTAGCATAGCAGTTTTCAATTGTAAACTAGTTATCTAGATAGTCTTGAATATTTATGAAACACTGTTTAGTATAATACTTCTGTTTCCAGTAGAGAGGAATTGAGGTTCTGTGGAGACAAAGTGCAGGTTATATAAAAGTAAATTTATCCTATAACCATTTTATACATACTATTATACACAAACACACTGTATATATGTATGTATGTGTGTGTGTATATATATATATGTATATGTATGCATTTTTTCAAAGCAAGCATTTGTCATAACAAAAATAAACCCTTTATTCTTAAATTTCTTTCTTAAGCATTGAACATTAGAAAACTTACACTACCTGCCGGGCTCGGTGGCTCAGCCTGTAATCCTGTACCTTTGGGAGGCTGAGGTGAGTGGATTGCCTGAGCCCGCAGGTTCGAGACCCGCCTGGGCAGCGAGACCTCATCTCTACAATAAATCAAAAAAATCAGCCGGGCGTGGTAGCGTGCACCTGTAATTCTGGCTACTCGGAAGGCTGAGGCGGAAGGATCGCCGGAGCCCAGTGGGTCGAGGCTGCAGTGGCCGGGAGCGGCCAGGGCACTCCAGTCTGGGTGACAGAGTGAGACTCCAACTCAAAAAAAAAAAAAAAAAAAGAAAACATACAATACCTGAAATTACCATAAGATTTCTCCTATCTTCATCTGCTTCCCTAAAATTATAGTGTTCATTTTTATTCTAAAACTTACATGGGAATGAATTCTAATGACCCGAATCTGAGAGTAAGACTTAAAATTAACAAAAGGCGCTAAGAAGAAAAGAAATAAATATAAATTCTTAGATTTTCAAAGATAGGATTTTCCAGATGGGGGCCTGTAGAAAATGAGGGCGACAAAGCGACCAGTCAAGTTAGAGAAGAGCCATAGTTCTGAATGTGAGAAAGGTGGGCGCAGATCCTAGCAGTTCTCTTTGTTCCACAGGCAGCTGTTTCTGATCAAGAAAGAAAGAAAATGAAGCGCAAAGGGGATCGGTATTCTATGCAGACCTCTCTTATTGTAGCAGCTCTGAAGCGGTTACTGCCCATCGGGTTGAACATCTGTGCCCCTGGGGATCAGGAGCTCATTGCTCTGGCCAAAAATCGATTTAGTTTGGTAAGTCTTCTCATCCCGGTGATAATGATCGTCCAACCTCCAGACCCTCAAGTGTTTGACTCCTTTGTGTCACTGTCCTATGTCAATATTTCATTTGTGTTAAATGTTTTATTAAGCAGTTTTTCCAACACACAGTCCCCAAGATTCAAATACAAAGACTGTCTTTTTTTTTCAGACTATTTTTATTTCTAAGGTCTGTTAATCACCTCGAGGGCACATTCAGAAACCAAACAGAAAAAGACACAAATGAATCTCTGATAGTAAAAAAGAAAAGAAAAAAAGAAAAAAGAAAAAAAATTGGGCTTCATATGAACTCTTATATAAAATTTTTGGTGGGAGATATATTTAAGTTTATGAAAGGTGATTTTTCAGTGTTAGAAACATAACATATTATGCCAATTGTGACTAGAGAAGGTGTAGATTTTGAATTGGCCGTTCTTTTCCTTTGCAAGCATCAAGGTTTAAGTTCTCAACATTTCTTTATGTCATAGCCTTGAAGATGAGGGTGCCATCTTTCAAAAATACACACTGGCAATACTATTTTATATTTATGTAAATTGGAGGACATATTCTCTCTATCCCCATTGCACAAAGAATGAAGCACCTCTCTGAATATCCAGGGTTTGATACCCTAAAATGAATGAATTGGGGGGTAGTTGTGGGAGTGGGCTGCATTGATGTAACACTTGGCTGTTGACTAATACTTGATTCTCAGAGATGTGTTCCTTGCTATTCCCAGACCATGGAGGATGTTACTGAGGGCTAAAATAACTTTGTGGAGATTTGGGAGAATGCTGGAGATATACTTCTATTTGAGCCCAAGGAAGCGATGCAACTCCCTCCTCCTTGTTATGAATTGGAGGCTTAATTCCATTGAGTTTTAATAGTTACTATAGAGTGAAAGTAGGTTGTTGTCGTGTTTCAAGCTGAAGCAGTAGCAAGAAATTATCTGCAGGGGAACGCCCAAAATTTGTGGTGTAAATTTTGATGGAGATATTTGTCAGCTGTATTTGTTTCTATTGACTTGTGACAGTTGATGCATTTAAGACTCCTTGTAGGTAACATGTATTTCTTGACAGAAAGATACTGAGGATGAAGTACGAGATATAATCCGCAGTAATATTCATTTACAAGGCAAGGTAAGCCAAATTTTATTCTTAAAGCACATTTAGTATCTATATGTTTATCTCTGTTTAGAATAACACTACATATAATGTCACTTTAGCGATTATGATAATGAAAATACATTATGTTAATGTCAGAGTCTACCTGCTAGGCCTTTTGTGTTAAAAACTCTACAGATAATTAATGACTTATTTTTAGCTGAGATCAAGAATCTTTTGGACACAGACACAGGTGTCTAAAATAAATTATTATTTTACACCAAGTAGTCAGAAATTAAGTGTATATTTAAAAATCATTTGTATATAGGAGATACTAAAAATTGTGGCAGTAATAAATGAATTTACCCAAGGAGAGAGATATACATTTAGAATTTTAAAAAACATGGATGGGAACCAATATAACACCTAATTTTTAATGATATGTGAAAAACTTGTTAGAAGTAGTTTTTGCAGTTCAGTGAGCAGTTATCATTTGGAAATTTTTTCATACCGATGAATAAATTATTAATTTCTTACAGATCCTGTCATGTAATTTAAGAAGTCAGATTATTATTTTGACTCAGCCCATTTGCTTCTATTTCAGTGTCCCTTCTGAGGAATGTTTTTAAACCATGAAAATGTTTAAATGTCAAAATGTAGTAACAACACTATAATATATGCCTTTCTTGATATTGAAATGTCTCTCTCCAAAGATCCAAACTATATTCTTTTTTACTTAGCATTTTAGAGTATAATATAAAAACAAGACATGCCTTTACCATATTCTTAACGAACAAATATTTATTTAGAGTAAATTTCTTTATGTGAGCTGTGATGTGTACTCAGTCATACATTTAGTAATAACTCTTCCAGAATAGGAGATTGATTACTGTTAGAGTGTGATCTTTTTTCAGGTAGCAGAAAGATTTTGAACATTTTTTAAAATGTTCATAAAGCCTCTAGTTGAAACTCAAGCGGAGAGTTTACAAACTTTTTAGGAAACACTATATGTTTTTACATTCATGTGTGTTTGAGATTA
Source organism: Carlito syrichta (assembly GCF_000164805.1). Taxonomy (NCBI): domain Eukaryota; kingdom Metazoa; phylum Chordata; class Mammalia; order Primates; family Tarsiidae; genus Carlito; species Carlito syrichta. The sequence continues at coordinate 459,431 of NW_007248061.1, forward strand.
TGTGCTCCCTGGAAGGATCCCAGGGATTCCCTTGGGACCCCAGACCACACTTGGAGGACCACTGGTCTGGTACAAACACTATTTAAAGACAGGAAATGCTCAGTACCTCTCCAGAAGGGGGTCTGTGCCAATCCCAGGAGATGGTCAGATAAAGGTGGTTATGACTTGGATAAGAAGAAAGAAATTCTTTTGTTTTATTCTAGAGGTCGCTTGTAGGAATACTGTGGACAATTTAGATTATATATTGGGGAGAGAGGAAAAAAAACAAAAAGGAAACAAAAAAGGAAATATTTATAGTTAATATTTATGGTTAATATATTTCCAAATAAGTGAGGGCTGAAAATAAAGAAATAATGATAATACATTCATTTTGACATTTTATTCTGTACTTTCTTATGATACAGTTAAGTGTGGATATTATAGAGATATGCAGACTTGTAAAAATTAATTATTTTATTCCCTAATCTTTCTTGAATACATTTTCTTGAAATCTCACAGCTGGTCTTTCTAAGGTTGGAGGAATAATTTTATGTTAGAGGAAATAAAGATTCTACCTTATTAAAATATTTATGAATTAAATTGAACTAAGAATGCTGGTTAAAATGTGAACATACCAAGCACAGTCCTCAGATGAAGAAAAGTATATGGAGGAAAGCATTTTGTAGATCTTGTGTTTACAAGTCATTCGTGTACAAAGCTCTATTTTTCTGTTTGCCTCTAGATGAAAGTTATTTTTGACATTGCAAACTTTGCTTTCTCAGGCTGGGGACTGTAAAGTTGTTATCCATTTATAACATCTGCTTTATAACACTCCTTCTCCCATTTTTAACAGAGGTTCTAAAGTGGAAGAAAAAGATAAGGGGATTACTTTACCCATTTTTAATGACAAACTTATTCTATATTATTTCTTTGAAGTGGCATGTGGTACCCCATTAAAATGATTATATTGTCAGTTTCTGTGACTTATAATAATGTTTCTTAAAAACATGAAGACGATAGACGGGGCAAGATGGCGACGGCATAGGTGAACTTGTGAGATTCTCTGAACGGACCAAGACTGCAAACTGCTGAATAGACAGACTGTAAAGCAGAGGGAAAAGTGAACAAAACCAGAAGATCCTCATAAGGAAGAACAGGTCATTGCAGAAGAGAAATAAAAGCAACCCCACCTTCCCTCAAAAACAGAATTGAAGAGGGGGAGGGAAAGGGGTAAAGGGAGAAAAATCTACAGAAATGAAGAAAAACCAAAAGAAGAGTATGGGTCTCTCCCAGACGCCTGGGAGAGCAGACACTGAGAAAATTGACTTTGGAATACAAACAATGAAAAGTCCCCAGAATGAAGGGTCTCAAAATGCAAATGTAGATATCAAAACAATAATGGAGAGACTAAAAAGAATTGAGGAGACACAAGAAGAAACTATGAAGGAGCTGATATCTGAGATAACAGTAATAAAGAATACTGTGAATGAAATAAATAACAAATTGATAAGCATGGAAAGCAGAATTACCCAAGCAGAAGAAAGAATCTCAGAGCTTGAGGACCAAAATATAGAAATAACCCAAACTCTTAAAAACACAGAAAATAAGCTAAAAAAGACAGAACAAAACCTTCAAGAGATGAGTGACTACCTCAAGAGGCCTAACCTAAGAATAATCGGACTCCCTGAGGCAGAAAGAGAAACACAGACCACATTGGAACAAACTTTCCACGAGATCATTCAAGAAAATTTCCCTCATCTAATCAGTGATACAAAAATTCAAACACAAGAGATTCAGAGAACCCCCGCTAGACAACAAATGAGAAGACCAACTCCTAGACACATAATAATTCGCCTAAATAAAGTAGGCACAAAAGAAAAAATCCTAAAGGCAGCAAGAGAAAAAGGCCAGATCACCCACCATGGAAGACCAATCAGAATAGCAGCAGATTTATCTGCAGAAACCCTGCAGGCTAGGAGAGCTTGGAGCCCTATCTTCAAAGTCCTAAAGGATAAACAATTTCAACCAAGAATAACCTACCCAGCCAAGCTAAGCTTCATCAGTGAGGGAGAATTAAAA
>NW_007248062.1:0-6231 GCF_000164805.1 Carlito syrichta
CAAGTCATTCTATTTTGCTGATAATCTGAGACTTTATTTAGAAAAAGACTATTGCATCAATTCCCAGGTCTCTTGGTACTTAGTGCATCAACATTATACTGTATTCTGTTGGGTAGTGTGGTTTAGCTGAGAAAAAAATAGTCACTAGTTTGTTCTTGAAGGTGTTGCATTGAACACTGGAATAGGACTTTAAAAATGGAAGTACACCTGATCAAGCCTTGTAATCACATCTTTGGAAGCATTGTAGGCTTGGAGTTAGTGCCTGGGATGCTGTCCTCACTGTGGCCTGCAGCATTTGCTCATTGACGTTTATCCTGAGAGGGCTACTCTGGACACCTGCGATCGATTCCAGACAATTTCAGCCATGTGAAAGCCATTCAAGAAAGTGTGTGAGCAAAAGGCATAGATTTCTAAGTGGTATTCTGAATTGTGTCGAAGATTTGAGAACAAAGCCACAAGGTTATACTCTTGGACTCTAGTCCGTTCAACCAAGGTGGTCATGAGGAAATGTAAGAAGGAAGCTGGACCTTCTCTCTGACCCATGCCCAGGTCTGTGTGCCCACTATTCTTTTGTGAACATAGATACACTAAAGGGTGGCACTGTACACTCATCCAAGTGAGTGAAAGAAATCCTGGATTGAGTAAAATTATGAAATGTTCATAGGCAATTACCTTGTGTGTGACTAGATGAGTCTTGTTTTCTACTTTTTCTTTTTTTCTGATGAAGGTGGGACATATTTTCCTGAGCAGGGAAAACCCACACTTGCCTTTTCAATGTCCTGGCAATAGAATACATTATACATCTGTGGCAAAAGAACTCCCATTTTTTCTTTCTTACTACAATCTGTATCTTCACATAATCTGGCCCTGATCACCTCTTCTGACTTCCAGTGATCCACACCCTCTCATAGACCTGAAAGGGAAATACCCACCCAAGGCACTCAGAATTGGAGCCCCATTCCTCTGTCACCTTCTTCTGATAGCTTGGGTACATCACTTAAGCAATTCTAATCTGTTTTCTCTTGGGGGGAAGAGGATTTCCCCTTTCCCGAGAGTTTGACAGATCACAGACATCAAGAAGGGGAAGTTCCTCGACCCCGAGTTTCTCAGCCAGTCCTTACCTGTCTTCCTGCATTTCCCATCCCTCAGCCTCCGTGCCTCCCTTTTCTATATCCTGTCCAAAACTCACCCCCAGTGGTACTGCATTCCCTGGAAAGCCGCTGTGCCGCCTTGATATTAAGGAAGACTTTCTATTAGTCCTCCAACGAAATCTGAACAAGAGAGGAGGGCCTGGAGCAGGAACGACCTTTAGTCAGTTTTGAGTAGGATCGTAAGTGCTGTGGTAAATAAATAAAGAATATAGATGAAAGGAGCTCACACAACACAATCTGCATTCTAGGCCAGGCTTTCTGGCAGATATCGGGGTGGGTATGGGATCTCTCAGCCAACAGAAATGATCATCCAGTTGCGCAGTACCTGGGATGCTCATCCCATCCACATATTTCCCTTGGGGTCAGCTCCAGTGACTTCATCCTGCCTTTTTCTTGGCTGTTCTCAGAAGAGCAGGCGTCCTCTGAGGATGGCCAGGTTTTTGGCTTAATTACAGTGAACAATGAGCTAAGCACACATATCTCTTTCTATAAAATGATAGACTAAATCACATTAAAGCTTACCTGGCTTCTGAGAACCTTAGTTTTTGCAGTAGTATTAGTGAAAGCTTTGACCGAAGCTATTGAGTGACTGCATTTCCCATTTACTTTCTCAGAGCTGAAATGTCAAAATTCAGTGTGCAGGAAGGCACCAGAATCTTGATCCTTTGCCATTTGGAGCTGAGGTTGCAGACCTCCTGTTGACCTGGGCGACGGGAGAGCCAGAGGGTGCTGTGGCCCACCCTCCTGAAGCTCTGCAACAGTGGGATTGTGAGTATTGATGACTTGATGTTGGGGTATTTGAGGAGTAGTGGTTCTATGGATTTTTGACTTCACCATGAGAAAGAATTAAAGAGCGAGTCACAGAGAGACTCAATGGATAGTTTATTATAGATCATAAAACCCCTACAAGGGAAATTGCAGGTTGCTTTTCTAACTATGTTTGCTGCCCCCCAACTTCCCCAAAAATTGTCCTCCATGAGCCCAGGCACGATAGCTACACAGTCTCTCTGCCTCGGTTTACTCCTCTATGATGTGGGGAAAGTCATGTGTGCCCTAACACAATGTTGGGAGGACTGAATGGAGACGATGCACATAAAGTAGGGGTCCCTACAACCTGGGCCGTGGGCCAGTACCAATCTATAGCCGGTTAGGAACCCGGACACACAGGCGGTGACTGGAGTTCGAGTCGAGTTTTGACTCCTGTCGGGTCAGTGGTGATGACATTAGATTTTCACAGGAGCACAAACCCTATTGTGAACTGCACATGTGAGGGACCTAGGTTGCGAGCTTCTGATGAGAATCTAATGCCTGATGATTTCCCCCCTCCCTGTCCATGGAAAAATTGTCTCCCATGAAACCATTGTCACATGCCAAAAATGTTTGGAGCTGATGACATAAAGCATACAGTTAGTGTCTCCACACATGGGAGCTGACTATGATTGCTTTCACTGAGTCAAACTGGGGAATGTTGGCTTAGCTATACACGGGATTGAGAAATGACCAGTGGCAGGGTATTTCATTCCAAAACAAGATAACTGTGCATGCACCACGCACCAGATACTGAGCAAGGTCAGGGGCTAAAACACAGGGAGAAGACTGCCTACCCCAACACACTGACTAAGGGGCCTTAACTCTGCCTGGCCACGTCAAGGAAAGGGCTTCCTGGAGGAGGCAGTGCCTGAACTGACGGGCAGGAGGCAGCCAAGAAGGAGAACCTGTAAGCTCCTCATTATTGTCCAGAAATCCATTTAAAGCAACACAAATTTATTGCAGTATTTTCACCAACATTGGAACCCCTTTACCCACCTGAGTCTGAAGCCTATGTGTAGTTTTGACATAACTTAAGATTTACAGTAATGATGTCTGATACGCAACCATTGATATGACACAAAGCCTTTTGGTCATGCTGACCTTTCGGACAACACTTTGGAATTTATAAAATGTTCTTTTACAGTTTTTTTAGAGGGGGGCTGACAATTGTACTATTTGGGAAGGGGGGAAAGTCTTCACGTTTAAGATGAAAACTGGAAATCGTTTTAAAACATTCCTTACAAGGGCACAGCTTGGAAGCTCTTTGGCGACTGGAAGACGGATCAGAGGAAGGAAAGATCCAGTGGATCACTGTCGCTCAGGGGGCTGATCCTGGTAGGGGCTGGGCCGGAGGACGGCGCTCGCGGTGTCCTGTCCCGCCCGGGGAGGGGGGGCGAGAAAGGAAGCCGGCATCCCGGCTTCCCTGAACCACTCAACAGGACGACAGGCAGGCAGGCGGGCAGTGGCCATGCGGAGTGGCTCCGGTCCCCAGGGCGGCCGCGGGCAGGAGCTCCAGTCTGCCTGGAGTCCGCGGGGTCGCAGTCTACCTGACAGACGTCCTTAGGTCGGGGTGCCGGCACCGGGAGACCGGGAGGCAGGCGCTGTCGCCTGATGAACTGAACCAACTCCACGCGGCGCCTCCGGCTTCAGGGACGCCGGGGCCATGTTGGCCTCGCCTTTCGTTCACGCCTCATTCTTGCAGTATTCGCCAGGAGAGAGTCAGTATGGCGAACGACTTAGGACTCTCCAGCCAAAGGCGGTGCGCTCCGTTGGCAGTGCCTGCAGGAGCGGGCTGCAGAGAGCAGCAAACCAGGCGCGACCCCCTCCTGTGTGATCCTGGGCCGGTAGGACGCTTCTCTAAGCCTCGGTTTACCCATCTGCGCGTGCGGCTGATGGGGGTGAGCGGGGAGTCTCCGAGGACGAGCCGAAACACGCGAATAAACGTTCAGCGCCAGGCTGGGCATGCAGCAGGCGCTCCCTAAGTGCTGTCAACTCCGTCGTCACGGTTCCACGGCGGCTTCTTTACGTGGTCTCACTGAGCACGAGCGAGAGCCGTGGCCACGCCCGCAGGGCGTGCAGTTTGCAGCACTGACCGCCCCGCCCTGTGTTTACTCTCCTCTGGAAAGCAAAGCGGCCTTTGAGAAAGGGACTCTTTCACTTCCCACGGGAAGCAACTCCAAACCACAGGCAAAAGCAGTTTCGTGACTAGAGCTTGGCGCGCCCTTGGGAACAAGGCGCTCACAGCAGTGCCTCCTCCTGAAAGGGCCATCTCGGCGCCCTGACGTGGTCTCCCCGGGGCCCTCACTCCTCGGAGACTGCGCCCCCCTGAAATGACCAGCTCCGCCCCTGGCAGGGTCACCCTGGGCCCACCCTCCTTGGCGACTTCTCCACCATCCCCCCCCACACTTCTTGTCCCATCTGCCTGACACGGGAAGGCGTGGCCACAGCTCAGAAATCCCCAAGGCACACAGGCTGTCGGTGCCGGGATGGAGCAGTCAGCCTGAGTGCGGATCTGTGGCTGCGTGGGCGGTGGTCTTGCGGAAGAAGGACGTTGCCAAGGGGGAACCAGTAGAAGCTGTATCTTTAGGGAAGCATCACTTAATCTCAGAACGTCTGCAACAGACACAGCCCGCTTTCTCCGGGGAAAAAAGGGGGAAAAAATAATATTTATTATTTGCATAGCCCTGGCCTAGGGCAGTCCTATGTCCTTCTATTTAGAGTTGGAAGGGAGGTGGACCATTGTCCTTCTATTTAGAGATGGAGGGGAGGCGCCCCTCCGAACTTTCAGACACGTTCTGCCGGCCTTGGACCTCTCTTTTAATCATTCAGTGGTCTGGTTTGCCTGGCTGTTTCTCCTTCAGCACCAGCAATGGCTTCCTGGATAGTACTGGCCTTCTAGCCCAGTCAGGCAAGGCCGTGCTAGGAGAGGAGAAGAGGGGTTGATGGCAGAATGTGCCATTTTACATTTAAATGGCTTTTCCGTTTAGCCCAACTCAGTCACAAAAGAATACAAGCTTTAAAGACTTTTTAAAATCACTGTTTTAAGAGAAATGAAATGGCCTCTTTTTATTGTATAGCAGGCTGAGGAGACATGGAGAAAACTAGAAGAGCCTTGGCAGCAGTTACCTTTCAGAAAGGCCCAGGCTTTTTCCTACCTTGTGTTCGGTTATGTCGCTCTTTCAATTTTGTTTCAAGGTGACTTATTATTCCACTGTCCAGTTCATACTCATCCTTACATTTTCAAATGTTCACTTTAACGTATGGAGTGTTCCTTGCCTCTGGGTGACTTTTCCTTCTTTTCAGGGTCTCACTGCAGTTCAGTCATCTCAGCGTTCTATTATGCAGGACTTAATAGTAGCTCTTTCGGAGAGAAAATGGTTTTGAGCTTGTAGGACACTTTCTAGACTTCGTTCTATGGTGCTTTTACCCTTTTGGCAGTGAATATGCTTTATTTTTTTTCTTTCGATGAAATCAACAGTCAATTTCAGTTACTTTTTATAAATTTCCTCATTAGAAACCAAGGAACAATAAGACATCGGGTCTTTTTCTTTGACCTGCCTTTGCTCTGATTTTTGGCTGGGTAGGTGAATCAGAAAACCCCCTCCCCTGTCTCTAGGTTTAGCAGCCTCCCTCTGGGCGCAGAGACCACTGCCATAGCTGAGGAGTATACCGGAGCGTGACCGTGCATAGCGTCTGGTGATGGCTCTTCTGTTCCGAGCACCCTTCTCCATCACCCTTCTCAAGCAATTCTGCAATTGATTTCTTAGTCTGACCTCTCATGACTTTTTTCCCTAGAGTTGTGAATAACATGCCCATACTTACGTGTTCCTCTATCACTGTGGAGCTGTGCCTGCCTTACATCTTTGTGCCCTGGAGACATTTCAACCCCAGATCACTAAGTTCTGTTGTGAAAATCTTGTCACTTTTTCAGTTTTGCACATTTAGATCTTTAAAAATCCCATAAATTTTCTGTTTCAGTCATTAATAGTGGAACATTCAGATTACTTCTGGTTATCCCACAGAGTGTGAATGGAGTACTTGGGCTTGGTGTTGAAATGAGGCATTCCAGGCAGGTTGTTTACCAGGGGGCGGGGGTGGAGTTCACCAGAGCTAACACTGGGAATCCAAATAATTGGGTAATATGGCTTTGGGCTTGATTTCCTCTCTGTTTGATGGACTCTCTGTTTTAAATGCGGGCCTGGGAAATTTTTCTGGTCTAGATCAAGAAGATAACTAGCAAAAATTTGTTCCCATTTAATAATGACTGGAA